>NC_056631.2:41847644-42147644 GCF_002870075.4 Lactuca sativa | reverse complement strand
TTTCCCTCTTAATGCCCCAGGCACTTGGAAAATTAGAACGGTCGAATATTATGGCATATGCAATCGATCCTATACCCAAAGCGTATAGAACACGACTGATAATGTCTCACATGAAGACGTGATACTTTACCAGTCTTCTGCTATAATATTTCTAATTGCCATGTTCTCACAATTTTGATTATGAAAAGGGATGTCGTAATCATAACCAAAATTTGAGAATGCAATTATCCTCCATATATAAAATTTCCTCATGTTGAAGCATTCCAACACAACATTCATATATATTTGACTAAATTTGATTAAAATTTCACAATCTAAGCCTTTATATTTGAAATGAAGTATAATATTCTCTCCCTTAATTATAGCAAAACAAATTTTCAACCCCTACAACTCTGCCAAGTGAATCTTTGTTTTCTATAATTAATATTGCTAACTTGCAATACATGAAATAATCTTGCTCCCACTAACACGATGATTGTTACCATATAAGCATAACACTTATGCTCCCACTAGCTTTGACATATATTTAGAAAACATTTGAAATTCCAGAAAACAATGCTTATTGAATTCCTTAAGTTCAAATTTCTAAATACCTGATGCTTTGATAAGCCTTTATCTAAGCTTCTTAACCTCATACACCTTTGCCTTAGAAAGCTCACACATGTGTCTAAATAAATTCAGAACTTATGTTACTGAGTCCCAAATGTTCAAACCAATTGCCAAATCTCATAATTCGAACCATGAAAAGGGATGCAATAATCATAATTGAATTTGAGAATACAATTTTCACAATTGCAATCTTCTTAAAATCTCTCTCAGTGAAAGCATTTCCTCACAATCATTTTAATGATGGAGAGAAACCTTATGACACTTAGATTTTAAAGTGTATGTGTTCCTATCCATGTGAATTTGTCATAACAACAATCATAAGACAATATTTGTGACAAATCCAACTCATATGGACTAAACCTGTTCATCTCGTTTTCTTGCATCATGGTAGCACGAATGCCCACCATTTATTCCAGGTCGTTGAGCAGCTCACCCCTTCCTATCAATGTACTTTCCATTGATTAGGGTGCCTTGCCTTTATGCAATCCAATTGAGAACTCATAGAACTCATATTTCATAGTTGACTTAATCTGGAATGGCACATAAACAAAATTATGTCAACACAATAGGTCGCCAAGCTCAAGTCGTGTGCTAGTGATTTACTTATCGGTTTATTCTTGATTTGTTCTTGAACTTTTCAAGACAGTTCAGACTCCCACTAACTTCTTGACATATATGACTCTCTTGTCAAGATACATTTATTGACAAACAAATATTCAAGAGTTAGTGTAGTTTTTATCAAGACTAAACACTTCACAAAATTGATCCTAGTTGGTCTTTGTCTTATCCAAAACATCACAACTTACCAATTTCAAATGTGCAAGAATAAGAAAACTTTTCCAAATTCCACATTTGATGAGTGTTAGAAACCTACTTAAGACTTGTCACTCAATTCACAATCTTGGAGTATGACTCTAACATTCGATATTGGAACGAAGTATGATTGAATTCTTGATTTAACCATTTCCACAATTCCCGATTCCTCTTCTTGGACATACAAATGTACTAAGACTCACTTAGAGGATCAATTGAGATATGGTTCTTAATGATTAAGACTTATCATAAAACACAATAAAAGGTACTCTCCCTTCTTCTTAGAATAGAGAAACTTTTATCTTTCTGCCTACTTGATTCTTCTTATTCTTTCTGCTATTTTATTGAAACATTTTCAATCAACTCAGAATTACACTTAATCTTATAAGTATAATCATATTTACTAAACTTTAGTAAATTATGATGAATACTCTGTATCTCTTTGTGGTGGACTTGACCAACGCACAACCAAGTGTACTTGATCTCCTAGTCCTTCACTTGACACTTTGTCAAAGAATTAGTCCAATTTCCAAATATGAAGTTTTCATTCATAATACAAGTTACATGATTCCAAGTTTCTATCCAATTGAAACTTGGGCGATGAAAAACTCTCCCTATTTAGTAAATTCTCGACATTTCCACAAATAACACAATTAAGAATCAAATCCATTACTGCTAATAGTAGAAACATTCAAACATCAATTTTCATACATGCCATTGCAAGGATAAATAAATATGACAAAAAACAAATTTTATTATATTGCGGAAAAACTTTGTCCTTACAATGCAATTCAACTGAAAAACTATGATATTACATATTCCTAAGCAATCTATTCTAACTCCAAGTAGTAGCTCAAAAATCCAATCTTCAAACAATGCGATCGAAATCCATTTTCTTCACGATTAGATTCAGCTCACTTCTTCCCTTAAGCTTCCTCTCTTTTCTTTGATCCTATAATACATTAAAATGTAATCTTATCACATCATGAATTAAGAATCTAGAATAGGAAATCAAAAGAGTTAGATAATCGATTTTACTTGAAGTAGAGCCATATCCCTTGACTCTCCCATCTCTTAGATCTCTCAGGTAGTTTGGGCAGCTTCGTATCCAATGCCCCTTCTCTTGGTAATAAAAGCAAATGGAATCCTTTGGCACAACACATGGGATAATCTCATACTTAGTCCTTTCTGGACTTCCAATGTTGTCGATGTCCATTGAAGTTTGGGAGTTTGATTCACCAGACAAATTTGCTTGATCAATACGCCAAATCATTGCTGATTCAGCAGCTATAAGAAAATAGGTCAAATCAATGAGGGTCACGTCGTGGTCCATCATATAGTACTCTCTAACGAACTCACTATATGATTCAAGAAGTGACTGAAGAACCCAGTCAACAACCAACTCACCTGAAATCTCGACACCCAACATCCTTAACCTGTCAATGTGTGACTTCATCTCTAAGACATGTACACACATAGGTTTCTGTAGCACCTGGTTCCTGGTATGTAATTTATTTAAGTATTTTTGCATTTTTGGCCTTGGACTCGGCGAGTTGAAGGACCAACTCGCCGAGTAGAAGTGGGATGGGACGCGGGATTTAAGTGATGGACTCGTCGAGTCGGGTCCCGGACTCGACGAGTAGGCTCTTATTGGACAAAAACCCTAATCTGAGGGTTTACGCCCTATTTAATCATCTCATTCAGTCACCACTCGTCCCTAATGCTCCCAGAAACCCTCCCTAGTAAACCCTAAGTGTTTTGGTGCAAGATCTAAGGCTCTTGAGTGAATTTTGTGGGTTTTGACCTCAAGGAAGAAGGAAGAGCATAGAAGGACCAAGAGGAGACTGAAGGATTTGAGTTTGGTACATCATTTTCAGTCCTTGAAAGGTATAAAGTTTGTACCTTGCTTGTTCATTTGTTAGATCCCTTTTTGGGGAAGATTTAGGGCTTTTTAAGCCATATGAGGTGGCCAACCATGATAGCAAACATCGATGCCTTCGACCCACAACTAAAGTGAGGAAAACTCACGTTACTATTTGAAAGATAGATGAACAGATCACTGCTCCAAATGATGTCTCTACCGGTCACTGGGGGTGTTGATCGGGTAAGAATTTTGGGTTTCGAGTAGTTCGGGTCGGGTAAATCGGGTATTTCCTTAAAATAATAATACCCAATACCTGACCTATATTGAAATTCGGGTTTTCGGATTTTTGGTCGGTTTGGATATCTTTGGGTATACTTGAAAATCATTTAAGTATCACTAATTGGATTTTTATTATGAGAAAATATAATTTAATTTAGTATGAGAAAATATATTCTAATTTAGTATCTTGTAACATAATCTATAAGAAATATTTCCATTCTTTCTAATTAACCTATAATTATACAACTTTCGAACTATATTAAATTAGACTCGTTTTGGCCACATTGTGGTGACATCTGAGCTAGAGTATATATCAACCCGAACATGCAATAATGGGCCCCACCCTGGGGTGTATATCAATCCGATACTATGATAGTGGGCCCCGCCTTGGGGTGTATTTCAACCTGATCATACAATAGTTGACCCCGTCTCAGGGTGTATTTCCAACCTATCACACCAACATATATGTCACATAACAACTAGCATTCTACATAACAGAATAATGGGCCAATATTGGTGCCTTCGACCCATGGATACTATGAGGAGACTCACCTCACGAACAAACGAAATAGTTGAAACAACACGCTGCTCCGAATACCGACTCTACCGATCACCTTTACATATAACAATGACCACTACTAAAACTACAACCGAAAATACTTTTAGTTCAAACTTAATCAAATCTTGGTCAAAGTAAAAAATTCAACCAAGTCAAATCCATCAGACAAAACACTAATGTGACATCCCCAAAATCGCGGCCAGAAAAGACCGATTTTCATTTATGCTTTTAAATAATTTCAGAGTAAATCCTTTTGATTTTGAAAGAGTTGCGGAATTTGTTCCCAAAACTAAACATGATAAAATAATATTTATCAAAGCATTTCATCAAAAGATGCATTTTCATTATATAATCAAAACTCGGGATGTCATGTTCCGATACAGACCATAAAGCATAAACGATAACATTACAAGTCATTCAACAAATATATACATATACAGACTTGTAAACAAAACAACTTGATGATTCAACCATCTTATGCCCTCGCGCCACTACCTGTAATACAAATAAAACTGAGTGCGTCAGGCTTGGGAGCCTGGTGAGCATATAGGGTTTTCAACCCACAATAAATAAGTTATATTTAATTTCACCAACCAATCACTATCCCGATTACCCATTCCCGTTATCCTCACTTTACGTCCCTAAAATAACATCTATCTCAAGGGACCTAATCTAGGATTTTCATCGGGACGGACATCACTGCTAAGGGGTTTCCTCAACAATAGATATCCTAAAGGCAACCATGAGGGGGATAGAGTACACCGATGAACACATCGTTCACAACACCTACAGGTTATGAACCTGCTAGCGTTCCACTGGACTGTCTAGAAAGAGTCCGTGGTCGTTATCCATACTCCGCTGAATTACTAGATCAACAACAACAACAACATCGAGGCCTCTCATCTGTTTATTACACACCAACTATCTACCCATGTTCTACCCAACATATTAGTAGATAAAATATATACTTTCATACATAGTTTGAAACCTGTATATCATTTTCATTCAATATATATTCCACATAACAGATGAGGCATACCACATAACACATATTTCATAGAAAACAATTCAAATCTATGAGATAGAATAAAGTGAATATCCATTCACGCATACAATCACAAAATATACACATAACAAGTATATCGTATAAAATACTTCATAGTTACTCGTTAGAAGAAAGTAACTACACCCTCACACATATAAACCACAATTTACTTAATACACTCAAACCGCACTTGTATTATTATCGTGTTTATGAAAGGTAGTATACACTCACTTGATCAGAAGACGATCGGACAACACTACGACTTGCAGAAGTAGTAATCCTCAGCAGATCTGGAAGATCTTCACAAAAATCGAACTTCTCGCAGGCAGAGCTTCGACTCGGGAACCGCACTTCTCGGGATCTTCGGGATCTCGGGACTTGCCTCGGGGCTCGAGAATAATACCGGGGCTTCGGGGTATTTCTGGCACGCAAAACGATGCAAAACGGGAGAGAGAAGAGAAGAAATTGGCAAAAGACTCGGCTGCCTTCATATTCCTTTTATAGAGGCTGAGCCTCACACGTACGCGGGGCGTACAGGTCCGAAAAACGTCACTGCTTACGTATCCGAAGCCACTTGCTGCGATGTCGACACCTTCGGAGTACGCAGGGCGTACACGAGTACGCGGCGCGTACCTCGGATCAGATTGATGACTACTCTTCGGATAAGGCTTCCGATTTTTCAATTAAAAATAAATACAATTTATTTATCAAAATTCGGAAATTCATATCTTCTTCATACGAACTCTGTTTTCGACGTTCTTTATATCCACATGAAGGTGAGACTACGCTCTACAACTTTCGTTTAGACTCCGTCGGCTAATTTCGACTTTATTTTTATTATTTATTTTTAATAGGCCACGACAGAAAAACTTCGTTATAAATTCATAACTTCTTCGTTTGACGTCCGTTCTCGCCTAACTTTTATCGCTTCGATACCAAAAACGAGACCTTCGATCCTCGTTTAGAATGCTTCGGCTAAAAACCGCTCGATCTCAAATCGAGTATTTCAGGCTGCATACCGCTAAGTCGAAACTTTGATAAATCATAACTTCCTCATACAAAGTCAGATTTGGGCGTTCTATATATATTCGGAAACGTCGTTTCAACTACTACAACATTAACCAAAGATATTAAGTTCATTTCACACTTAAATTTTGACGCTTATTTTTATTCTTAATTAATCAGACCACATAATTAAGCAATTAAGCACAAAACACATAATACTCAAATAATACATTCTTATTATTTCAAAACGGGTTACAAAGGTTAACCTAGACTATTACATTGCTAAAAATGGCAAGCCCGGAAACACAGACGTTACAATTCTCTCCACCTTAGAATAATTCCGTCCCCGGAATCACACATCAACAAACAAATGCGGATAGCGACCCAACATGTCACTCTCCGTCTCCCAGGTGAGATTCGGCCCATTGGTGTGTTTCCATCGAACAAGCACTAACCCAACCATTTTGCGTCGCAATTTCTTAGTCTTTCGGTCAACAATTGCCTTTGGTTCCTCAATCAACCTTTTGTTCTCATCGATTCTCAACTCCGAAAGTGGAATCATGTCGGGAACTTCTCCCGTGAACTTCCTCAAATAACACACATGAAAAGTGTTATGAATTCCATTCAGTTCTTCTGGTAGTTCGAGCTTGTAAGCTTGGTTCCCAATCCTCTGAAGAACTTTAAACGGTCCAATAAACCTTGGACTCAACTTTCCCCTTTTACCAAATCTTATAAGTCCCTTCCACGGCGAGACTTTAAGCAAAACCGAATCCCCAACCTCAAAAGTCATCGGTCTTCGCTTCTTGTCAGCATAGCTCTTTTGACGATCCTGAGCTGCTAACATTCTTTCCCTAATTATTTTCAACTTTTCAGCAGTTTGATGAACCAACTCCGGTCCCATAAACTGCTTTTCCCCAGCCTCAAGCCAACAAGACGGCGTACGACACTTCTGCCCGTACAAAGCTTGATAAGGTGCCATCTTAATGCTCGAGTGGAAACTATTATTGTAGGAAAATTCTACCAAAGGTAAATGTTCATCCCAATTACCTAGGAATTCCAAGGTACATGCTCTCAACATATCTTCAAGTGTTTGTATCATTCGTTCGCTCTGACCATCAGTCTGCGGATGGTAAGCTGTACTTAAACATAACTTGGTACCCAATTCCTCTTGTAGACTTTTCCAAAAACATGAGGTGAAACGGCTATCACGATCCGACACAATCGTTAACGGAACACCGTGAAGCCTCACAATTTCCTTGACGTAAGAATTCGCAAGCTTCTCCATAGACCATTTCTCCTTGGCCGCTATGAACTGCGCACTCTTAGTGAATCGATCAACGACCACCCAAATCATGTCGTGACCATTCTTTGTTCTGGGCAGTTTAGTGACAAAATCCATAGCAATGTCTTCCCACTTACCCATTGGCACAGGCAAAGGTTCTAAACTCCCATACGGTTTCTGATGTTGTGTCTTTACTCTCGCACAAGTCACACACTCAGCCACATACTTTGCAACATCAAGCTTCATCGTCGGCCACCAGTAGTAGGGTTCTAGGTCCCTATACATTTTAGTGCTACCCGGATGAATCGAGTACATGGTCTTGTGAGCTTCTTCCATCAAAAGACCTCTAATTCCTCCGGTCTTAGGTATCCAAATCCGATCTTGGAACACCTTCGGTCCATGGCTGTTTACACCGAACACCAACGTTTTGCCCAAACGTTCCTCCTTTCGGTCATTCTTTTCAGAAGCTTCCTCTTGAGCTTTCTTTAAACTTTCCACTATGGTCGAGACAACTTCAATTCTCAACGCTCTTGGCCTTTTCCTTTCAAGATTGACTTTCCGACTGAGAGCATCAGCAACAACATTAGCTTTACCGGGGTGGTAAAGTATCTCACAGTCATAGGCTTTAAGTAATTCCAGCCAGCGTCATTGCCTCATATTCAATTTCTTCTGATTAAAGAGATATTGGAGACTCTTATGATCAGTGAAAAGTTTGCACTTCGTGCCATAGAGGTAATGCCTCCATATCTTCAGAGCGAAAACTACCGCTGCCAACTCCAAATCATGAGTCGGGTAATTCTTTTCATGCTCCTTCAGCTGTCGAGACGCATATGCTATCACCTTTTCTCTTTGGGTCAAAACACAACCCAATCCAATCCCAGACGCATCGCTATAAACGGCGAAGTCTTCAACTCCATCGTGTAGAGAAAGTATCGGTGCCTCGCATAGCTTCTTCTTTAGCTTCTCGAATGCTTCTTTATGCTTATCACTCCAAGTATAAGTAGCTCCTTTGTGGGTCAAAGCTGTTAGTGGACTAGCGATCGAAGAAAATCCTTGGATAAATCTTCGGTAATATCCAGCTAATCCCAAAAAGCTTCGGATCTCCATGGGACTTTTGGGTTGCTCCCACTTTGTCACAGCTTCAATCTTTGCTGGATCAACCATTGTCCCTTCTTGGTTGACCACATGACCCAAGAATTGGACTTCACGAATCCAAAAATTACATTTGGAGAACTTAGCATACAGCTTCTCCTTCTTCAAGACTTCTAACACTTCTCGTAAGTGTCTGCCATGCTCCTCTAGGCTTTTCGAGTAAATCAGAATGTCGTCTATGAACACTATCACGGATTTATCAAGGAAAGGATTACAAACCCTATTCATTAAATCCATGAATGCTGCAGGAGCATTGGTTAGTCCAAACGACATAACCAAGAACTCGTAGTGTCCATATCTAGTTCTGAATGCAGTCTTCTCAATATCCTGCTCTCTTACTTTCAGCTGATGATATCCTGACCTTAGGTCGATCTTCGAGAAATAGCTCGAACCTTGCAATTGATCAAACAGGTCATCAATCCTTAGCAACGGATATCTATTCTTTATTGTTGCCTTATTCAGCTCTCTATAATCAATGCACATTCTCATACTTCCATCTTTCTTCTTTACAAATAACACCGGAGCTCCCCAGGGTGATGAACTAGGTCTAATGAAACCTTTGTCCAATAACTCCTGAAGTTGCATCATTAGCTCCTTCATCTCCGTCGGTGCTAATCGATAAGGTGCTTTCGCAATTGGCGTTGTTCCTGGCAACAAGTCAATACGGAATTCCACTTGTCGATCAGGCGGTAATCCACGAAGATCTTCGGGAAATACTTCCGGATAATCACACACAACTGGAATATTCTACATCACCTTCTTTTCCTTCTTAGCATCAATCACGAATGCTAGATATGATGTACACCCCTTGGTCAAACATTTTTTTTTTGCTTTCATCAATGAAATGATTCCAGAATTCACTCTGCGTTTGTCCCCATACACCATAAACGAATCTTTCCCAGGCGGGTTTACTTTGACTATTTTCTTCTTGCATAAAATTTCGGCGTCGTTGGCGCTAAGCCAATCCATTCCAAGCACGATGTCGAAACCATTAAGTTCTATAGGCAATAATTCCTCGTGGAACTTATTCCCATTCAGATCAATTAATATGTTTTTCATACGATGGCTAACAGGTACAAACTTGCCACTAGCAACTTCGACTAATAAGGCATCATCTAGTCTAACAACAGGCAAAGCTGGCTTTCTACCAAATTCATGCGATATAAAGGAGTAGTTAGCTCCAGAATCAAATAAAATTTGGGCAGACAATTCGTTAACGAGAAAGGTACCTGAAGCGACATCAGCTTCATCTTTAGCAGCTTCCAGTGTCATCTGGAATGCTCTCGCCTTTGGCTTTGGTGGAATGTTGGGTCTAGCTGCCTCCTTCTTCTTCGGGCAGTCCCTCGACATGTGTCCCTCCTCACCACAACCATAACAAACTTTCTTAGTGAGGGTACATTCATTGGCATAGTGCCCTGGCTTTCCACACTTATAGCATGTGTTTGCCACCTCACATCTTCCATGATGCTTCTTCTTACATTTGTCGCACCACTTCGCTTCACTTCCACCTCCCCTCGAACCAGACTTCGAGAACTTGTTTTTCTTGTTGGACCCTGAAGTTCCATCGAACTTCCTCTTTTCTCCAACTTCTATCCTTTCCAGACCCTTTTCCTTCTGCTGGGCCTCCACAGCTGCACGGACAACTGTTTTCAGAGTAGTTGCCATCTTGACTGTCGGACCAAAGTCGGTAAGCAGTCCATTAGCAAACCTCTCTATCTTGGAGAGTTCCGTTGGCACTAGGTACGGAAACAACTTCATTTTCTCAGTAAATGTAGTAGCATAGTCGTCTATGCTCATCTTCCCCTTCTTCAAGTTTTGGAACTCATTGTTCAGATCAATCAGATCTATCTCTGAACAATACTGCACCCTTAGTTGCTCCAAGAACTCCTCCCATGACATTTTCAGGGCTTCTCCTCGTGGCATAGTGTAACGCCTGTGTTTCCGGGCTTGCCACTTTTAGCAATGTAATATTCTAGGTTAACCTTTGTAACCCGTTTTGAAATAATAATAATGTATTATTTGAGTATTATGTGTTTTGTGCTTAATTGCTTAATTATGTGGTTTGATTAATTAAGAATAAAAATAAGCGTCGAAATTTAAGTTTAAAATAAACTTGATATCATTGGATAAAGTTGTAGTGGTCGAAACAAGGATTCCGAAGATATAAAGAATGCCGAAATCCGAGTCATAACGAAGAAGTTATGACCTGTCGAAGTTTTACGGCAAAATCGGCACGGCACCGGGAAGCGTAAATAGTGAATTTAAGATAGAGCGAGATTTAGCCTTATCAATCTAAACAAAAGTTGTATAATATGTTAAGATAAGAGCGTCAATGAAAAGAACGCCCAAATCTGACTTCGTATGAGGAAGTTATGATTTTTCTAAGATTCGGCTTATCAGTGCACGACCCGAAACTCGAATTTTAGTTCGAGCGGTTTTTGGCTTACGCGACCTAAATGAGAGTTGAAGGTCTCATTAATAGGAACTCAACGGTAAAAATATGGACGAAAACAAAGTTCGTATGAAGGAGTTACGAATTCTTCGCGGTCATTTAACAGTCTAAACACCTCCTACTGTTAAATTTGAGATTGGTCAAGATTTAGCCGACGGAGTCTAAACGAAAGTTGTAGATCTTGATTTTACCTACGCGTGGATATAAAGAACGTAAAAAACGAAGCTCGTATGCGAGAGTTATGATTTTTCTAAGTTCGAAGGCTAACACGCGATAGGGGTGACGTGGCACCACCCAGAATTTGACACGTGGCACCACCAGAAAGCCGCCACGTGGACCAAATCGGCGAGTAGGTGTCCCCTACTCGGCGAGTAGGTGTCCCCTACTCGGCGAGTACATCAGATATTTTCACTATAAATAGGATGCGAGGGTTCAGGGTTTATTTGCTCATTTCTTCTCATCTTAGTGCCGAAGCTCTGCATTTTTACTCCCGATTCCACCCTGAAGCCCCGGTATCATACTCTAGCCCCGAGGCAAGTCCCGAGATCCCGAAGATCCCGAGAAGTGCGGTTCCCGAGTCGAAGCTCTGCCCGCGAGAAGTTCGATTTTTGTGAAGATCTTCCAGATCTGCTGTGGATTACTACTTCTATAAGCCGTAGTGCTGTCCGATCATCTTCTGATCAAGTGAGTGTGTAGTTATTTCTTCCAAATACAATAATACGAAGTATTATATATAAAATACGTGCTATGTGTATATATTTGGTTGTGTTATGTGTGAATGAGTATTCACTCTCTTCTATCTTATAGATCTGCTTATTTCTTTATGAGATATGTGTTATGTGTGTGTGTGCCTCATCTGTTATGTGATATATGTGTTGATTAAAGCATGCTATACAGGTTTTCTTTAAACTATGTATACAAATGTATATTTTTATCTACTAATATGTTGGGTAGAACATGGGTAGACAGTTGGTGTGTAATAAACAGATGAGAGGCCTCGTTGTTGTTTGATTGAGTCATCTAGCGGAGTTTAGATGACGACCACTGGCTATTCTAGACAGTCTTGTGGAAACATTAGCAGGTTCGCCACCTGTAGGTGTTAATGAACTTGGGTGTTCATTCGCTGTACTCCATCCCCCTCATGGTTGCCTTATTTGACTTATATTGCTGAGGTACCCCCGAAGCATGTGTTGTCGCCCCGATGAAATATTCTTAGACTAGGTCCCTTATGTTAGTTGTTTTAGGGACATTAAAGTGAGAATAACGGGAATGGGTAATTGGGTTATTGTTGGTTGGTGAAAATTAAATATGATATTTATTGTGGGTTGAAAACCCTATATGCTCACCAGGCTCCCAAGCCTGACCCACTCAGTTTTAAATTGTATTACAGGTAGTGGCGGAAGGGCATGAGATGGATGAACCATCAAGTTGTTTTGTTTACAAGTCTGCATATGTTTATATTTGTTATATGACTTGTAATGTATTCGTTTATGCTTATTGGTCTGTATCGGAACATGACACCCCGAGTTTTGATTATAAGGAAAATACATTTCTTTTATGAAATGCTTCGGTAAACAATGTTTTATCATGTTTTGTTTTTGGGAACAAATTCCGCAACTCTTTCAAATCAAAAGGATTTACTCTGAAAATATTTAAAAGCATAAATGAAAATCGGTCTTTTCTGGCCGAGATTTTGGGGATGTCACACATAGTATCTGCCAACAACTTGCACCAACTCAAGACTCCAGTCTTCAGTTGTCTAACCGCAAAGACGATCTTCTGTTTGTTGCTACAGTCGCAACTTTTAAATACCATCTCCATTTCGGAGATCCAATCCATTATCTCAACAGGCTTTGGGCTTCCAGAAAGACTTGGCGGCTTGGCGCCCAAGAAGTTCTTGTACATTTACCCATCCTTGTTGTTTCTCCTTTCCGGATCGTTCCTTCGTTCTCCTTGAGTCCCAACTTGACTCATGATGCGACTATTGTTCCCTTCCTCCGATTGCTCGGGGATCAATTCGGGTTCCTCAATAGGTATGATAGGTTCATCCCTATTATCATGCAACATCTGTCGCATCTCCTCCCTTTGTTCGGCTAGCATAGCCCGAATCATGGCTTGCACCGCAGCCATTGTTATTGGTTCTGGTGCTGCTGCTACAACAGGTATTTGCTCAATCACTGGCGGTTGATTCCTGTTTTCATCCGCGTTTCCAACGCCACTCCTTGTTCTCACCATTTTTGATCTACACACCGAATAATTTCACCTTATTACTCCAAACGATTACATGCTAGTTCGAATATCGTATACATACGCTTAGAATCCTAAACACATAAACCTTCAGATCCGGTTGGCAACAAACCGTAGATCCGAACAAACAATATCATATATGGCAACATATAACATTTAGCACATAAAAGCATTTTAGGCAACTTTCCTAAAATAAACTAGTGCTCGTGTCTAAAATTTATCAGACACACATCTCATAATCTCCACTTAGCATACTAAGTTTAAGTCTACAAATCCTACAAATTCCTAGTTCGCTTAAACTAATGCTCTGATACCAACTGTGACATCCCCAAAATCGCGGCCAGAAAAGATCGATTTTCATTTATGCTTTTAAATAATTTCAGAGTAAATCCTTTTGATTTTGAAAGAGTTGCGGAATTTGTTCCCAAAACAAAACATGATAAAATAATATTTATCAAAGCATTTCATCAAGAGATGCATTTTCATTATATAATCAAAACTCGGGATGTCATGTTCCGATACAGACCATAAAGCATAAACGATAACATTACAAGTCATTCAACAAATATATACATATACAGACTTGTAAACAAAACAACTTGATGATTCAACCATCTTATGCCCTCGCGCCACTACCTGTAATACAAATAAAACTGAGTGGGTCAGGCTTGGGAGCCTGGTGAGCATATAGGGTTTTCAACCCACAATAAATAAGTTATATTTAATTTCACCAACCAATCACTATCCCGATTACCCATTCCCGTTATCCTCACTTTACGTCCCTAAAATAACATCTATCTCAAGGGACCTAATCTAGGATTTTCATCGGGACGGACATCACTGCTAAGGGGTTTCCTCAACAATAGATATCCTAAAGGCAACCATGAGGGGGATAGAGTACACCGATGAACACATCGTTCACAACACCTACAGGTTATGAACCTGCTAGCGTTCCACTGGACTGTCTAGAAAGAGTCCGTGGTCGTTATCCATACTCCGCTGAATAACTAGATCAACAACAACAACAACATCGAGGCCTCTCATCTGTTTATTACACACCAACTATCTACCCATGTTCTACCCAACATATTAGTAGATAAAATATATACTTTCATACATAGTTTGAAACCTGTATATCATTTTCATTCAATATATATTCCACATAACAGATGAGGCATACCACATAACACATATTTCATAGAAAACAATTCAAATCTATGAGATAGAATAAAGTGAATATCCATTCACGCATACAATCACAAAATATACACATAACAAGTATATCGTATAAAATACTTCATAGTTACTCGTTAGAAGAAAGTAACTACACCCTCACACATATAAACCACAATTTACTTAATACACTCAAACCGCACTTGTATTATTATCGTGTTTATGAAAGGTAGTATACACTCACTTGATCAGAAGACGATCGGACAGCACTACGACTTGCAGAAGTAGTAATCCTCAGCAGATCTGGAAGATCTTCACAAAAATCGAACTTCTCGCAGGCAGAGCTTCGACTCGGGAACCGCACTTCTCGGGATCTTCGGGATCTCGGGACTTGCCTCGGGGCTCGAGAATAATACCGGGGCTTCGGGGTATTTCTGGCACGCAAAACGATGCAAAACGGGAGAGAGAAGAGAAGAAATTGGCAAAAGACTCGGCTGCCTTCATATTCCTTTTATAGAGGCTGAGCCTCACACGTACGCGGGGCGTACAGGTCCGAAAAACGTCACTGCTTACGTATCCGAAGCCACTTGCTGCGATGTCGACACCTTCGGAGTACGCAGGGCGTACACGAGTACGCGGCGCGTACCTCGGATCAGATTGATGACTACTCTTCGGATAAGGCTTCCGATTTTTCAATTAAAAATAAATACAATTTATTTATCAAAATTCGGAAATTCATATCTTCTTCATACGAACTCCGTTTTCGACGTTCTTTATATCCACGCGAAGGTGAGACTACGCTCTACAACTTTCGTTTAGACTCCGTCGGCTAATTTCGACTTTATTTTTATTATTTATTTTTAATAGGCCGCGACAGAAAAACTTCGTTATAAATTCATAACTTCTTCGTTTGACGTCCGTTCTCGCCTAACTTTTATCGCTTCGATACCAAAAACGAGACCTTCGATCCTCGTTTAGAATGCTTCGGCTAAAAACCGCTCGATCTCAAATCGAGTATTTCAGGCTGCATACCGCTAAGTCGAAACTTTGATAAATCATAACTTCCTCATACGAAGTCAGATTTGGGGGTTCTATATATATTTGTAAACCTCGTTCCAACTACTACAACATTAACCAAAGATATTAAGTTCATTTTACACTTAAATTTTGACGCTTATTTTTATTCTTAATTAATCAGACCACATAATTAAGCAATTAAGCACAAAACACATAATACTCAAATAATACATTCTTATTATTTCAAAACGGGTTACAAAGGTTAACCTAGACTATTACATTGCTAAAAATGGCAAACCCGGAAACACAGACGTTACAACTAATACCGGTTCTCACATCGTGACCAATCCATGGTCACATCGTGAGGGTCGACCAGGTCTGATCCCAACAACTTGCTCCCGACTCAGATAACCCAGTCATGGACTTCACACTAGACTGACCTGAAGACGTAGGAATCACAGAGTCACGTCTTGAGTTCCATGAACTCAACGATTAATGGGCTTAATCTATGTCACGTCATTAGACCTTATATCTCATGTCGTGCCTTCAGTCTGAAACCAAAAGTCAAGGTTTGAAGTCCTTATTCCATTAAGCTATTGAATCTATCTCATCCAGAAGCTAAAGGGGAGCCCTAAGGTCCATAAAAATGTTTGCTTGATGTTCATGCTTGCACCATGCAAGACCAAATAAATTCTAGGTCAAAAAGTGGAAAATATGCATCAAACTCTCATGCATGACTCTGATACCTCACCAACTTCCACATCTAGACAATATAATGATCAAGGAACCCTTAAAATCCATAAAGTTGCTAGCTTTATGGATTTACTTTACTCAAGCATGCTTAACATGAAGAAGTATGGACAAAACCCTAGATTTATCCATAATATGCAATAACGTTTGAACCTTTGTTACTTACAAAGCTCCAACAACAAGAAGAGATGTTGATGATGATGATGCTACTTTTCCCACTCAACCATTAGAGCACTTCTTTCCTCTTCTTATCTCCTTCTTCAAGCCAGAAAATGCACCAAAAATGACTAAGGACCTGAAGGATGATTGATACTTGGGTTTCTGGAGGCTTAGAGTGTGAATAAGGCTGAGGTTGGACAACCCTATCCCTATTATTCCATTAAATACCAAAAAAGTTAGGGTTTTGGTCACCAGACCGCTCTCGCATTGTGAGCAACAAGGGCTCACGTCGTGAGACTTAAGGAATGCGGGTCAACAAGTCAACCTTGGTTTACGACGTGAGAGGCATTGCTCACGTCATGACTTCATCTAAATGCTAAAGAAAACCTCAAAAGCATGTACCTTAAAACTGAATGTTACAGACAAACCTAGCCCCTTTGTACTGTTGTTTTGAGCTTGAAAAGTGGTTATTGGATCCAATAAGAAGCTTTTGGCGGTGTTCATTTCTCTTGGTGATTTTCTCTTCGAGAATCGATATTCCGAGAAGTATTTGGACCTCTGTAAGTCTCCGAGTTCTAAGTTTTTTGCTTCATACTTTGTAAATCTGAGTTTATATGGTTATGTTGATCCCTTTGGTGGATGTTTGATGGAGTTTTGCTAACTCTGGGTTCAAAAGTCTTTTCTTGGGATATTTTGAACCCATTATGGTTTCAACGTTGAGACCTTGGCTCTCTTTAATGTTATACATGGAGTTGGTTGCATTTTTGGTTATTTTTTGACATAAGAATTAGAATTTCGTGCATGAGGCCTTCTTATGGATAAAGTTGGAAACTTTATCCATTTAAGACCTCTTTTAAAGGGGTTCTATGGATTTTGAACCACTAGTTTAAGGATTAAGATCTTATTTTATTAAGTTATTTTAGCCGTTAACTGCGGCGTAGTGATACGCAAGTCATAGCGGGAGTTACATGGGTCTAGACACGACTGCATTGTCATTTAGTTATCATGGCACGATCAAAGGAGCTGGTCATGATGAGGTGGTTGGTGAATGTTGATTGTTGACTTAGGTAGTTGACAGTCAGCCGTTGACTTTTTTTTACTGATTTGACTTTTTTTTTCAAACTTTCTAGGAATTGATATATAGGTTAAGTATGAACCTCTAATTTATTTCACGGTGGTTCGTGTTGCCAATTCTGATTCATCTAAGTCTTCTCACTATATTACTTATGTCATGATTTGATACTCTCTGTGTTGGATGCATGTGTATTACTATGATATTTTAGTATGCTTAGTTAGACATGTAGGGTCTTGATTATGGTTATGGATTGAGGCATATTTCTTGTTTACCTGTTGGCTCGTATGTTATGTGTATTCGTAGGCTGCTGACAAGATCGTGGGGTAAGTTGTGAGTCAAACAGTGCTCGGTTGGTTAATGTTAACATATCCCTCTAGGAATACATTAAAGATAACACAACTGTTATCTTTAGGACGACCTAGTTAATGGTCGCTAACCGAACTAGTTCGAGATCCATGTCCTCACCCTCGTGGTCTCACATTAGGACCTTGGTGCTTGGCGCTCTTGCGCCGAGGTCCAATTCCAGACAATAATCTCCGATCTATAATAAGCAAAACATAGTTGGTCACTTCCTAGGGTAATAAGTGTAACGCTCAGAGCGATGTCCTATGTCTCATTTGCAAAAATAGCAGATGACCACTAGTGACGCATGATCCACAAATGGGAATCCTCCACGTCCTATCTGCCCTAACGGCATAAAGGATACTGTTGGGATCATGCTCTGAAAGAGAAAAGTTTAAAGGAGATCCTTCTCCTTCAGGGGAAGGGATCACTTTCTTCTGAACAAAACCCAATCTCCATATTCCCACACATACACTCATACTAACTAGACGTCAGAGCTTCATCCCTGAGCTACCTCTTGGACATCGACTGATGTTCCTTCTTCATTGCTGTGATTACAAGGCTCAACCCAGTTAGAACCATCATGAGATGCCATTAAGCACCTAGCACATTTCACAACATTTGACGCCATTAGTAGGAATCGAACCCATAACCACGTTCGAGAGGTGGTCCTGGGACGAAACTCCAGCTGTCTAGTTAGCATGACTGTATGTGTGAGAATATGGATATTAGCTTTGGTCAGAAGAAAGTGATCCCTTCCCCTGGAGGAGAAAGATCTCTTTTATACATGTCACTTTTTCTGAGCATGATCACAATAGTAACCTTTGTCCCATCTTGACCAATAGGACGTGGAGGAGTCCTATTGGTGGATTGTGCACCACTAGTGGTTATCTGCTATTAGTGAAGAGGAGACAGATGACATCGCTATGAGCGTTTCACTTGTCGCCCTCGGAAGTGACCAATTGCGTTTTGTCTTATTATAGAACGAAGATTATCATATGGAGTTAGACCTGGGCGCGAGAGCCTGAAGCACCAAGGTCCTAGCGGAGACCACGTGGGCGAGGCCTGGGTCTGGCACTAGGCCAAACAACGACTGATAAGTAGGACGTCCTAAAGATAACAATTATGTTATCTTTATCGAATTCCTAGAGCGATGCGTTAACATTTGATGAAAAGATCAGGGCAGATCGTAAGTCAAAGAATACCCGGTTGGAATGATAATGGGATTGGAAGTGGCCTTGAGCTAAAGAGGCTTATTACTTGCATATATAGTTATTACTGTGATGTTTATGATTTTTTTGGGGGGAACTTACTAAGATTTGTGCTTATAATTATGGATTAATGTTTTCAGGTATTTCATATGATTGGGGAAAGTCTCTAGCTTGACTGCACATGCTCATCGTTGATGATTTTTTTTTAGATTTCTGCAGATTATGTTTAATACTTTGATTTTTGGATATACTGACTTTTGATTTGCAAACTATGGTTTTATGACTTGAAACTAATTAGATGAATGTTATTATTTCATCTCCGACAATACTTTATTTTTTACCTCAAAAATATATTTCTAGTATTAGAGGTGACAATGGGTTGGGTTGGGTCATAAATAGGTTGACGTGTTTAATTAAATATGTTTAACCAACCCAATCTGTTTAAGTAACGGGTTGAGAATTCCCAACCAAACAAAACGTTTTTAGTAAATGGTTTGAAATCGGGTTGACCTGTTTATTGTTTTTTCCAACTCAACTTATTTACCAAACACGTTAAACCTGGATTGACCCGTTTAGATTTTCATAAAAAAACCCATTAAAATCAAATAATCCATCAAATAAAAAAATACATACAATTTAAAAGCTATAATACTTGTTTAGGTTTGAAAATTATACAACAATAACTTTATAGGTCTATAAACACAAACACAAATAAATGTTTACAATCATAAAATATTATAAATGTTTAATTTTTAAATTCTATGCAATTCCATTATCCCTTTTACCAACTTGAATTCCGGTTACCCATGGGTTTTGATAAATAAAAAAATCACAATATAAATGATTAACTAAATAATAATACTAAAAAAATAGAAATTACAAAGTATTTAAAAATATTAAATGAGTTGGCGGGTTGTAAAAGAGTTAGAAATTTCAACGTTAACCAAACTCATTTAATTTTTTATAAACGGGTTAGACGAGTTGACCCATTTAATTAAATGAGTTTAAAATCTCAACCTAACCTTTTATTTATTGGGTTGGGTTCGGGTTGTTTTAACGGTTTCGAGTTGAGATTGCCACCCCCGTACTATATTATATTTTTATAACTTACATAGATTGTGAAATTCACCGTTCTACTATTTAGTTTTTAATAAATATATATTCAATTCTTTTTAATTACAATAATATTATAAATTATATTATCATAAAATTATAATTCTTTTTAATTACAATAATATTATAAATTATATTATAACAAAATTATATCAAAATGAACTATTTATATATATTTAAATTAATTATTAATTTTTTTAAAAAAATTATTAAATAGACAATGTTATATGTATAACACACTTTTAAACTTATATTAGCACACATTTTATAAAAATATTATACATAAAAAACTAATATATATTTATGTATTGAAATAAACTTTGTATAAATAATCAACTAACATATTTCGTAGGTTGATGTAAGTTTTTTTTTAACTATTATTATTATTGTTATTATTTTTAATTTTTAGTACGTTTATATCGAACAAAAAATTGTTGGAATTGACTATTTTCATTAATCGTCGTTTAGACCTCTATCGATGATATTTCTTTTGCAATTTCAATTGACACGTCAAGATAATATTAATGTGTGGTTTTTATGGCAAACTCTTAGCCAACGAGAGAGAGAGAGAGAGAGAGAGAGAGAGAGAGAGAGAGAGAGAGAGAGAGAGAGAGAGAGAGAGAGAGAGAGAGAGAGAGAGAGAGAGAGAGAGAGAGAGAGAGAGAGAGAGAGAGAGAGAGAGAGAGAGACTCCAACAATTCCATCCCTAAGAGTATGCCTTTTACAATGGCCATGAAAGTATGCTCATGAGATTATGAAGAGTGGTCACACCCAAGTCATTGGAACCCAAGCCATTGGAAGAGCGCTCCAACTCAACGTCATATCAATTCCACCACTAACTCACTAGAAATTGGAAATACTTACCACACCATAATATTCATTTTTTTAACATTAAATTAAATAAAAAACATAATTTAAAACATACATAAATATTTTAAAAACATAGAAAAATAAAACCAGATTTCATTAATTAAAAGCATAGAAATTTAAAATCTAAATTACTAAAAAAACATAAAACATACAAAATAAAACATTACATTACTTAAAAAACATAAAAACTTAAAACATAAAAAACATAGAAAAATATTTCTCGTCGTCGTTGTCGTCACCAGCCTCATCCGCATCGTCGTCACCGCCTCATCCTCGTTGTCTTCATTGTCATCCTGCCTTGGAATTGTATTTTCCATATGTGCTCGGTCAAATCGTGATGTAGATTGTGATGCTTTTCATAGTTTTGTATTTCCAAAACCCTTATGAAATATGCCGGGCTGCCAACTTGTATTACTACATGTAGATTAAGAATATCGTTCGTGGTATATGAACAAATAATCCTACACTCTTCTTCTATTATCATGTTATGTAAAATAATACAAGCAATCAACACCTTCGTCAATTTTGACCTATCCCATGTTTGTGCCGGATGTTTGATTATGTATCACTTTTGTTTGAGGACTCCAAACGCTCGTTCCACATCCTTCCTTGTAGATTCCTGTGCTAACTTGAACAATTCTCGTTTTCATTAGCCGAAAATGAATATGACTTGACAATTGTAGCGTACTCTGGATACAACGTATGACATATTTGATACTTTACCTTGCAACATATTGTTAAATAATGGAGATGCTTGGAGCACATTAAGGTCATTGTTTGACCCTACCATACCAAAGAATGCATGTCAAAACTATAGGTCCTGTGAAACAACTGCCTCTAATATAACAGTCGGCACCTCATGATCACCTCACGTGAATTGACCACACCACACGTTGGGACAATTTGCCCACTCTCAATGTGTACAATCAATGCTACCAAGCATCCCTGGGAAACCATGTTTAGCTTGATGTGCGACACATAAATGTTCCACATCACTTTTAGTCGGATATCGCAAATATATGTCACGGTAAAGCTCTATAACATACCCACAAAAAAGATATTTACAGTCTCGGCTCGTCCTTTCAAACATTTTTCAAATACTCATCTGATACGTCTGCGACTATGCTATATCTCAATTGTCTAAGAGTGACTGTATATTTTTGTATTGTAGTAAAACCACGTTTACCTCTAGCATCTCATCTTAATTGGAAAAACTCATAATTACGTTCAAAGTATCTAGCTATACGTAAGAATAAATTTATACTAATAAGAAAACATTCTTCGAATTTCGATGGATCATATAAACTATCAGGGGCAAAATAATCACATACCAAAAGTTCATTTGCCGTCTCTCGATTCCGGTGATCCATTTTCTACGCTTCTTCTCGACATTTGGACTTTCGCCTCTCATGTACCATGTTTTGTGCCGCAGACAACCTTGTGTGCAAAACTAACTCGTTATCAGAATCATCATCATGAAGAAGAAACTAAACCCAAAAAATTATCCTTCTCGACATTTTTTTGATAGAATGCTAGTTATATAATAGGGAAAATATCACAAATAGACAAAAAATGGGGGTGAATTTCTAAATTTAGTCATAAAATTTGATTTTTCCAGCTATAGACATACATTTCGCGGAGGACCCTCCGCGGAATGACGTCATCTCCGCGGAATGGATCTTGAGGGTTTTTTTTTTTTTTTTTTTTTTTTTTTTTATAAATATTCTTTTCTTCACATCGATTCTTCGGGGTTTATATTAATTCCCCAACTAATTATTTTTAAGTAAAAATTATAATAGTATGATAATTTTTTCTTAAAAATAATTAATTTGGGAAATGAATATAAACCCTGAAGAATCGATGTGAAAAAAAAAACACTAGAGATCTATTCCTCGGAGCTACCTCCGCGGAATGAGTTCATTCCTCGGAGTTAGCTCCGCGGAATGGATCTTTAGTGTGTTTTTTTTTTATACATTGATTTATTTACGATTTTGCAATTCCGCGGAGCTACAGTGGATTCCGCGGAGCTCCGCGGAATGCATGTCTATATCCGAAAAAAAAACCCATTTTTATGTCTATTTTTTGAAAACATCGACATTTTTTTACTATTTAGGTATTTTCCCTATATAATATCAAAATTAGTGATAACTACTTTGGATGCTACCCCAACAAATCATTTATTTGATAATACCAACCAGTAATTAAGTTTTTAGTTTTTAGAGCGACAATATTTACAGGGAAATAGAGAAAAAGAAGCACCGCAAGCATTAATCATGTCATCTCAATAATATATAGAGACTGTCCCTCCAACCCCTTTAGTCCACCCATCACATTCATAGACCTGTCTCTTTCTTTTTCCCTTTAGTCACGCTACCCAAATAGCCCCCACAAATTCCCTCATTTCCCCAAATTCTGCATCTTTTTTCTCTGTTTAAAACTTCAAAATCTTCCTCTCATCTGGGTAAATCCCAAATCTTCACAACAGTTAAAAAAAATGGACTCATCTTCTCCCTCACCCATCTCTTTACCCGATCAAAAACCCAAGAAAACCTTCGTGGACTCACTAATGGACTCCGCCACCACTCCCCACCGCACGCCGTCGTTCAAAGAAGACACTTACCATCTCCACAACCTCAAACCTTCAGAAAAGAAAGCCCTCCAAGAACTCAAAGACAAACTCACCACCACCTCCGACGACGACAATGCGTCCATGTGGGGCATCCCATTGCTTCCACCCACCGCCACCACGGAGAAATCCGACGTCATTCTTCTGAAATTCCTCAGGGCTAGAGACTTTAGGGTTCAAGATTCACTCAACATGCTCCTCAAGTGTCTTTCATGGAGGAAAGATTTCGGAGCCGACTCCATTGTTGAAGAGGATTTAGGGTTTAAAGAACTCGAAGGTCTGGTGGCGTATATGAATGGGTACGACAGAGAAGGTCATCCCGTTTGTTATAATGCTTATGGCGTGTTCAAAGATAAAGAAATGTACGAGAAAATATTCGGAGATAACGATAAATTGAAGAAATTTCTCAGGTGGAGAGTGCAAGTTCTTGAAAGAGGGATCAAGATGCTCCATTTAAGACCTGGTGGGATTAATTCGATTATTCAGGTTACTGATCTTAAAGACATGCCCAAAAGAGAGCTTAGAGTTGCTTCCAATCACATTCTATCTCTCTTCCAAGATAATTACCCAGAAATGGTTGCTCGTAAGGTACATCAATCACGCATAATTTGTATTTTTCTTTTATCTTGTTAAGTTTGTGCATTGATGGGTTGTACGTTACAACACCTTGACGAACACTAGTTCTAGGAAGTTGCAAAGCTTTGTGCGTATATTACCCAGAAATGGTTTGCTCGTAAAGTGCTTCAATTGCTTAATTTGATAATATTTCCCCCCAAAATGTTTTTTTTCTGTGTTTGTGCTTTAGTGAGTTGTATCGTACAACTCAATGATGCATACGGATTCTTGGAAAATCGAAAGCTTGTGCATAAATTATTTGCTCAATTATTAATGTACGCTATAGAATTGAACATTCCATGAAGTAATAGTCATTTAAGTTAGATTTTTAGAA
The DNA here is from genome assembly GCF_002870075.4 of Lactuca sativa. Classification (NCBI taxonomy): domain Eukaryota; kingdom Viridiplantae; phylum Streptophyta; class Magnoliopsida; order Asterales; family Asteraceae; genus Lactuca; species Lactuca sativa. The sequence continues at coordinate 42,123,052 of NC_056631.2, read as the reverse complement.
AAATTGATACTTTTTGCATCAATGAGTTGTATTCTATCGTACAACTCATTGATGCAGATGTAGACGATCTAAGTCATAACAATGGATTTTCAGTTTTCGTTTAAATGGAAATTGGAAGCTTGTGCATCGTTGAATTCTATGGTACAACTCAGTGTAGCACATGACAGATAAAGTTGAAACCTTGTGCATCAAAAGAGTTGTACAATGTTGACGTAATGATTTGGAAAAAAGTGATAAAATATTACAAACCTGTGAATTATTTTTTGTGGGTTTTTTGTAAAATACAAAATTTTTATTTAACATTAATTTCTACTTTTTTGATATGGGTGTAGATCTTTATCAATGTACCATGGTACTTCAGCATGTTATACTCCATGTTCAGTCCATTCTTGACTCAAAGAACCAAAAGCAAGTTTGTGCTTTCTAAGGAAGGAAATGTCGCAGAAACCCTTTACAAGTTAGTATTCTTTTTCAACTTCAACTATTCCATTTCTGACATGTACAACTCTCACTGCATCATGTACAACTCAAATTGCACGATTTACAAGCCACTATAAAACAATGGTAGTTCACGTTTGTTTGCCTGTGGGGTGAACTGCATTCAAGTTTTGTACTCCATGTATGTTAGCTTGTACCAAAATACCCTTTTACAGTATAAAAATTAAAAACTAAATTTGATTTTTTGTATATTATATTTATAGGTACATTAGGCCAGAGGATGTTCCAGTACAGTATGGTGGACTGAGTCGACCCAGTGATTTGAACAATGGTCCACCCAAACCAGCTTCTGAGTTCACAGTCAAAGGTGGAGAAAAAGTTAATATTCAAATTGAGGGCATTGAGGTAATTTACCTATCTTCTTTACTTCTGTACCTTTTTTGCTTAATGGATTGGTAATAGTTGTAGTATAGTACCATTGTTGTAATTGATAAGGAAGGACCTACATCGACATATTACATATACAATAAACAATGAATCAATGATTAACTAGCTACTCCTTGCTTTGATAGATTGTACTATGTGCAATACATAAAGTAAACATATAACAACCACTAATGTACAAATGTTAATGCATGGGGTACAACTTGTGTAGGCGGGTGCAACCATAACTTGGGATATTGTGGTTGGAGGGTGGGATTTGGAGTATAGTGCTGAGTATGTCCCCATTGCAAATGGAAGCTACTCGATTGCGGTTGAGAAAACTAGGAAGATGGGGCCCACAGAAGAAGCGGTTCACAACTCTTACACTGCAAAAGAAGCCGGAAAGTTGGTTTTGTCTGTTGATAACTCGGTCTCACGAAAAAGGAAGGTGGCATCGTATAGGTATCTAGTTAGGAAATCGGGTGTTGTGATGTGAGTTTGTTCATTGTTGTTGTATGGTGTTTTGTTATGGTGTTTTTTTGTGGGATTGAGAGATTGTAATGAAGTAATGATGTTTGTCTACGTGATATGTAAGTTGTAAGTTGTAACCATAAAAACGGTTGTATTACATTTTGTCTAATTAGAATAAGAGTAGATTAATATTAGATTTCGTTTTCAACTTTCAAGGATAGGATCATTCTTATAAAGGTCATTGATAAAAGGTTAAATGGTGTGACTTGTGAAGGGAGTTTTACAATAATAAGTTTTTTAGAGACAAATTAAATGACTTGTTTTAGGCTAAGTTCCATGGACATATATATGTATCTTGTTTGTCAGAGTCGATGTAAAATACAAAACCTAAAGTGTCCCAACGATGGTAACCAAAGAGTTGGAGAATGAATACCGGGGGACATGGCCTGAAGTTTGGTGTTTTTTGATTTGTATCATATGATGGTTCTGTGTGATGTAATCAAATTTACTAAAGAATTGGTTTTAATAAAAGAAAGGCACAAAAGGAAGGGAGGAGGCTTGGTTGAACCCGTGAACAGAAGTCACATGCATGTATGATGGCGTATGATGTGATGATGGTCACAAGCTCCTGATGAAAGCATGCTTTCGCTTTAAAGGACCACTTCCTCTGCTACTGCTGTAAAATAATATATATATATATATATATATATATATATATATATATATATATATATATATATATATATATATATATATATATATATATATATATATATCATAGTTTCTTCCTTCTTATCATAAGCTTAATTTTTTGTACTTAGATTAGTTGTTATTGTTTAGAAAACAAAAAGATTGATGTCATAAAAAGTTATATTGTAAATATAAACAATAATTGTTTTTTTTTGAGTTATAAGGTAAAATATTAAAATTAAATAATTAATAGAAAGAGAAGAAGTTCTACATTGATATATAAATCGTTGAAAAAAAATACGAGACATATGAAATACGTAACTGAGTTTATAGTAAAAGGATGCGCATCACCATTCTTGAAAATGCCTAAAATGATATTTCACTTATATATTGTTAAAAGTATAATTATTTATGACAAGCTTAACATTGGATATCTTCTTAATCTGGACTAAAACTATAAACTTGTAGAAATTTTCATTGTGAGAATGGTGTAACATTTGTGGTATTTGGGTATGTTGTGTATTATTTCATTAGTGCAAGGATTGTGGTTCATTTCATGTAAGCAAAGAAACAAACACGCGGATCCTTGAAGATGGGTATGGGTCGGTTATATTCCTGGTTTAATTCATGGATACTACCCGAAGTATATATTTTGGTACCAGCTGGTTTGGAGGTTATTCAGATAAGTTATTTATCACACACTTAGTCGAGTCTCTCTGTTCTCTCATCTTCTTCAGTTTAGGGTTTGTTCCTGTTAGTCTTGTTTTGTAGAGTGTTAATATGTTAGTTTATGTATACATTTGAGGGTGAGTGTTGATGTAGTGAGTTTTCATTTGTAATTATCTTGAAAACCAATTGGATCTTATTCTTCGTTTAATAAAAGATCTGTTGATGTTGTGAATAGATATGTTGTTTACATATATATATATATATATATATATATATATATATATATATATATATATATATATATATATATATATATATATATATATATATACACACACACACTAGATGTGTACTCACGCAAAGCAGCGACGATAAATAACTCTTTTGACGAATAGTTTTCTTACGGAGAAATGATTATTAAATTCTATTATTAGTTATTACGTAATAAGAAAGTTCCACTTTTAATTAAAATATTTATGTTTAGAACTTATATTTATATTATCTTTTTATATATTTGATTTAAATTATTTATTATCGGTGTCTCGTTTTAAAAAATATAAATTAATTTATATCGATGAATTTAATATTTTTAAATTGTCATTTTGCTCCAAATTAAATTTTTAATGACCTTCCTTAATTCAAGTCTTCAAAATTTTGGCAAGTATTAAGGATTTTGCTATACATTATTGATTTGTATAAAAAACTTTGTATGTTATACCTCTTAAATTTCAAGATATGACTAATAAGTTTTCTAATATATATATATATATATATATATATATATATATATATATATATATATATATATATATATATATATATATATATATATATATAGACTTAGGTTATTGTATTCTAACTATTTATTGTGTGGATGTAGGGTTGATTGTGGACCAATCATTTTAGTTATTTAAAAAAATGATTAATGAATATTATTGAATTAAAAATAAGTGAAAAATACCATCAAATTTCACTATAAGGTTATTTTAGTCAATTGAGACAAATTTAAAAAAGAAAAATTCTAAATTTTTTGGGGATAATTAATTACCTTCAATTTTAATTCTTATGTAATTTTTAATCATACCCGATTTTATTCTAACAGAATGACATTCTATTAAAATGATAATATCATTTTTCAAAAGAAAAAACAACATCTTTTATTGAATGAACTTTTCGAAGAATATTTTTTTTGGATACAATTAAAAATTTTCATCATATTCTTAAAAAATTATATAATATTCTAAAATAATGAAACACTCACTATCAACAAATAAACACAATTTCTTGATTATTTTACCGGAATATTCTACCAAAATATACTAGTATTACATATTGTCCTATCATTTTATTGCAAATTATTCTATCAGAATATAAAGCTGAATAGTGCTTTCACTAGTGACCATTGTTCATCTCCATCCCATACACTATCATCCAACCTTCATGCCCTTGATCATCATGTGCCATTCATTCATTCTATAAGAATAACTGCGATGAAATAAAGCATTCTATGAGAATTGTAGTCATGAAATCAAATTATGTAAGAATAACATTCTGTGTGATCGCTTTTATATGAAAAATATTGAAACGAACTTTAGTACTTCTGACAGAAAACATACTATATGGTCAGATTCTCTTTCAGTCATTTCAACAAACACATGTATTGCAACATACGACCAGATATCATATGAAAGACATCTTGTAGCATCACCATGGTAAAAAATGAAAAATGAAAAAAAAAAATACTTGATTGATAACAAAACAATAAAATTTAGCTTGAAGCCCTTTCACACAAAAAAAATAATTACAACAAAACATAGTCATTTTTCAAAAAGTAGAAAGCATGAAATTAAACCAAAAGATAAAAGATATAATCCAATTAAGTGTAATTTCATAAACAAACTATTAAACCCAATAATGGTTTAGCAAAATACCCACTACAAAATGGAAAATGGATTATCAGGTTCTTTAATTGCATTTGACTAAACTGAGATACACAATTTGGCCAAAAGATACACAGTTGCATTTCGAATCTCTCCTCTTTTTATTTTTTTGCCATTTGTAGTCCCTGGAGTTGGTTGAGTTGAGCCATGAGAAGTATAAGGGCTAAAGTTGCAACTTTGGGTCAGGAAGGAGTACGCTGAGTGTACATAAGGGTACCCTGAGCGTACTAGGCGCGCCCTAGTATGTTGGGCGTACACTTATGTACGCTAGGCGTACTCACGTCAGGTGAAAACCCTAATATTTTGGGTTGGGACTATATAAACACCCTTATAGATCGTTTCCTCTAATTATCCTTAGTCTCCATATCCCAGAAAGGGTTCCAAACCCTAGTTTTGTGTGTGAGTGTGAGTTGGTGTGTATTCTGAACATTTGAAGGGGAAGACATTGCATCAAGTAGTTGCAGAAGGAGAACAAGACTATAGATCTGAAGTTGTGTTGTGTCCTAGAAGCTCCAGAAAGTAAAAAGCTTGGAACTTTATGTTTGTATGATATAGATCTAGTCATTTTAGCTGTATGGAAGCATTCTTGTCCCAAAAGTCCCAAAATGGTGCATGTTATGATTTGGATAAAATGAGTTGTCCTTTCAGACCTTATTAAAGGTCCTAACTGATAAAAATGGTGTCCTAATAGCTAGATTTGTCTCATACATGAAGTAGGAAGGTCTTAATGGATTAAGACCATTTGTTAAGATCTTTCTGGACGTCCAAAGTGATAAAGTTCGAGACTTTATAGTCCTATGGCATATTTGGTCGATGGATCTGAGTTTGGGCTTAAGTGCTTAATCCATTAAGCACTTATTAGGGTTTTGGTGAAACCCCGCGTACGCCCAACGTAATTCCTGTACGTCTAGCGTACGGGGGGTCAACCACCCCGATCGCGGTCAACATAGAGCAGGAGTACGCCCAACGTACCAGAGGGGTACACCCCACGTACGTCCCCTATGGGGCTTTTTACATTTGGGCTTCGGGTTTGTTCCACTTTTAGACTATTTGGACTTGGGCCTTATTGGTCCCTGAATAATTGAAGTTGGGTCAGTTTTGATAAGGGGTCCTATGGTAAGGCCCAATTGGGAAAATTGGGCCATTGATGGGCTTATGTATATGGACTTTGGGTAGTGGATTGATAGTGGGCCTTAGGCCCAAATTAGAGGAATGGACATTATGGACCCTTTGGCAATTTTGAGATCCCACTTATTAATTTAGTATTCGTCATTTTAGACAGTCGAGGTTGCCGGTGAGGTAGCGATTGGAGACTCTCAGTTCAGTTCTGCACTACTTGCTAGGTGAGTTATTCTCACTATATCAACAGGGTCTAAGGTACCAATGTCGGCCCTTCGGATTGTATCCGGGTTTATTGCATGCTATGCTTATTGATTAGCACTCTGGTAGTTAGGTTGATAGTATGCTTAGTGGCCCGTTATGTTGGTATCCTGGTTATAGGATGTTGCTATGCTAATTGATTTATTAGAGCGGTCGATTGATATATTTATATGCTAGCATATGTTACTTATGTGCACAGGATAGTTTGTCTGGTGGTTGGGTTGAGACGGTCATGCTTTGTGTTGTAGGCAACATACCCGGGGCGGTCCGGATAGGCTGTAGGCCCTGCGAGGCGGTCCAGTCATGCCGAAGGCTCGGGAGCGGTCCAGATAGGCCGTAGGCCCTACGAGGCGGTCCAGTGATGTTGAAGGCTCATTATGCATACTGTTTGTTATTATTTTGTTTGGGTTGTATATGTTGGTATTTTGGGGGTAACTCACTAAGCCTCCGAGCTTACATTTATTGATTATTGTTTCAGGTACTTCAGGTGACCATGGAAAGGCGAAGGCGTGACGTACACATCCTCACATTTTATGACTTGGGATTTATGGGAACTTTGATATGAAACTGTTTTGAAAACAATTTGTGAACGATGTTGGTGTTTGAATAATTTTATTTACCTGGATTGGTTTTGAAAAGTTTAAATCTTTGGTAATTTTTATGGTTGTTTCAAGTTGGTATCAGATCCTTGGTTTGAGTGAATTGGAGGAACACTTGTGTGAATCCAGTCTCAAATCAAGGAAAAGATTTTCAAATGATTTTCAAAATAAGTAAAGGGGATGTGATGTGTACTGTCAGCTAGAGCCAGTAAGTAAACCCCAAAATACCATACGGTTATTTGATATCTTGATATGTTAGAACATCATGCTAGTACTAGAATAGGGATCTTTAGGAATTACATGGTAAAATTGTCTGATTGTATGATGTTTGATGGCCTAGGGTTTTCCTTATATGAAATTGACATCATTATTGAAATCGCTTAGTGTATGCATCATAGTTGTACATAATAAAGATCTTATAGCCTGGGAATGTTTGGTTTGGCCTTATTTCATGTTCTTGTTTGATGAAGGACTTAGGGTAGGATCAATTATTCGAAAGTCTATAGGGTCCAGTGTTATGTATGGTTAGCATACACGAGTGCTGCGGGGTTGGTGGAAGTTTCATGGGTGAGTTGTGTGAGGTCGGTAGGCTAGTTATGAAATAGTTAGTCTTTCTCTAGAAGCGAGGGCTGAGCGATCACCATGCATGTGTATATTAGGGTGTTATGATGATACTTGAGACAAATATGGGTAGGCGTGGAAGGTAGTATGGGCCCGTACTACTGAAAGCACATGACCCATATGCGTATCAAGGAAGTCATAATCCATAGGGTTAGGTGGGAGTTGGTTCCCAGTTATTATGCGGATTATCTGATATTCTTCTTGGTATATTTTCAGTATTGTGGTTACGAGGCGCTTTGGGAATTGGTTCCCATACAGCTTGTAGACGTTTAGTCCACATATTCATTTGCATATGTGGTTCGCGGAATGCGTACCTTTTATCTCTTAAAATGTAACATTGTGATTTTTCACCCAAAATTTTAAAATATTTATTTAACAGAATATGTCAGCAAAAGTCTTATTTTGAATTTTATGAAAACATCACAAATGTTACTTTTATTACCAAAAACATCATTCATCAAAATAAAGTTCATAAACCAGATCAAAACAAGTTCTAAAAAACAAGTGTTAAGAAAACTCAACGATATGTTCAAATGGTATCAATACTAAGACATAAACTAGAATGTAACTACCCAAAATCCCCATCCTCACTAAGTTGAAAAACTATGTTACCTATACCAAATCAAGGCTAAAACAAGCAAAGAAACAAGTGATGAGGTTTGATACAAAATATAAGTTAGTTTTTCATAAAAATCGATCAATGGAATCATTAAAAATAACATGTTTATATTTAGTTTATAACAAAAACAAACTATCAAGGATCCATTTATAGAGGTTAGAATGAAAAAAAAACAACCAAATATTTTTTAGAATGACAATCTTTGAAGCCTTTGAACCCACTTGGTTTTGGGGTGTTGATGAAGATAGCAAAAATTCAAGAGTAGAATTTCTATATGTGTGTCCACCATAAAGAGTAAGACACTTGGAATGCTAGTTCCTTCTTGTATTCTTGAGTGTCTTAAGCCTTTAAGTGCTTTACTCAAATAAGCACTAAACGAGACAACTCAAGAGGGCTTTTAATCACCAAAGTAAATCATCAAACTTCAAAAGAAGAGAGATTCTACTACCTACTGTTTCGCGGTGAAGAAAGGAAGAAGAAAAGAGTAAACAACTAGCCAAAAACTCATGCAAATGCCCTCCTTATATACTCATGCAAAAGCAAAAACAACCCCATTAAATAGTACAAAGTAATCACCTTACTTTAGAGGCATGAGGGACAAAGGAGGGAGGTTGACAAGCAACCTTCTACGCCCTTACATAGTTTTGGCCATACCTCTTGAAAAAAGAACTCTTTAATTTTTATAAACTCAAAGTTTATATAATATAAATTTGTCTTTTTGTAAAAGACAAAAGAATCCAACTAGAACAAAAGGTTTTGCATGACTTATTAATTCACACCATATGAAATCATAACTAGTATTACTCTCTTATAATTATTATTTTCGCAAAAAACTAATTATTCCCTAATTAAAATACAAGAATTGATATTATCTATTAATAATCACATTAATATAAATATACAAAATGTGACAACTTGATAAAGGTGTGACCTTATAGGATCATATATTATTAGCAATGTCACTCAATAATGATTCTTGGGCATATAGATTCAACAATCTCCCACTTGCACATGATTCACTACAGACTGACATAGAAAGTAGTTGACACCTAGCAACGAGCTACTGCCCCTAACAACATATGAAGGGTGCCATCTCATCGATAACTAAATCCATGAGCTCTAAGCTAGAATTATTACTAAAGGTGTGGTATCAATTATTCCTTTATCTCATACATCATGTTGAACAAGAGATATGTATCACGATCAATCTCATTTAGTGTTTAACTTTGAGTAAGGCCTTAGATGTCTAAATATCAACGAATAAGAGGGAAAAATCCTATCTTGACTAGATACACCCATGACGTAGTTCATGTCATACCCAAAAATGACCCTTATGACTACCTCTTACAGAACAACGTTAAACCATGCCAAAGCACATAAATTCCTACACTTCAAGTCCCAAATATGTATCTCTGTTCGAAGAATACAAAGATACAACCTTGATCAAAACATCACTCATGACTATGATCCATAAATCGATTTTGATACGGGTCAAGTCCAATACTTATTCTCCTAACCAAGTACCTATGAAGCAGGTAGCAACTCTTGCTATTTTCATATCCATGAAAATCGGACAATCCATTCATATTTGTCTTGCTTCATAGATGAACCCACAACTATGAAAGACTATGTACATTTAGAATAACCTAGTTATTCTAGTATTATAACATGCTAATATAGAACACAACAATTATTCAATGAAAGACTCATATCCAATATATCAATTCATTACAATATATGTTGCTTGTATTGTTCCAATATCTAAATACTAAATTTCAATCAAATACATCTACTTATATCAACAAGGCCCTATAGCACCGACTTGACTTTCAAGCTTTAGCTAATGAAGGATCTTTGCTAAGTAGATTTGACAAAATTGATTTGTATAAACTTTGCGAATACCAACATTTTCAGTTTTATATATATAACTCATATATAGAGAAAACTATTGATAATGTATTAGATGCCTAAATATGACTTAGATACTAATACGTGCATAATGGGATTACTCATACTCATAATAAACTATTCGTTAAGCATATTCGTATGTGGCTCTCCAAACCACAATGTACTTTAACTCTGATGTGTAACTGTAATTAAAATCTACATGGAAACACTATCCATGTAACTTTCTCTTCATTCATAATGAGGACACACCCGATTGTGATTGATAGTCATCTCAATCTGTTTGGAAGTTTATCATATGTGTAACAAATTTAAACATAACTTTCTTTCAAATACTTCATAGACTAGGAATATTTCTCTGGTTCTCGCAAGTACTTTAGAATGTCTATACAAGTCACACTATGACTTGTTCTCGAATTATACTGGTATCATTCGACATGCTCCAAGTATACGACTTATTTGGCCTTTATACATAATCATGACATATATGATTAATCCAATTGCAGGTAATTTCGTTGATCGTGGGAAAGACCTAGCTTGACTGTACCGCATACACATCGCTAATGATATATGTTTTAGACTCTGTTGTTTTATGATGATTCTAATACATTTTTTTATGACTTGGTTTTGTGGTATTAAAGAACTTTGTACTTCTATCTTATGGAAAATGAATGTTTTACTTTTGTTTTAAAAAGAAAAAATTGTTTGAAATTTAGGACATTACAAAAATAATTTGATTTATCCAATTTCAGATCATGGAGAAAGGCAATGTTGATTTCGCTTTCAGAAAAGAACAAAATTAGTTTTCTGAATGGGAAAATCATAAAACGAATAATCAAGGATCATAACATTGAGTTATGTCAAATTGTAACAACATGGTTACTTTATGGATCCTTAATGTTTTGATTAGCAACATAACATAATCAATTCTTTATTCAACCTCGACATATGAAATCTAGAATGATATAGATGTTTTTTGGACAATCAAATGGAGAAAATGTCTATAAACTTCAGAGAGAAATATCGAATCTATCACAAGGATCGAGTGATCCTCCATCTTATTTCACTAAACTCAAGAAGAATTAGGATGAATTGATTGCTTTGTCTTTAATTCCTTTATGTACTTATGGTGTTGCGTACAACTCCAAGATCTCGAACAAAATCAAGGGTTGATCAAATTTCTCTTAGGACTCAATAATGCTTATATAGATATTCAAGATAACATTTTGATGATGAAGCCTTTTCCAAAATTTGGTTATGATTGATTATTTGATTCAACATGAAAATAACATAAGGTACAATATGCGTTGATTTTTATGTCTAGTCCGTGTCTATGAATGTATAAGGCATGAGGAATCAATCTAGAAGAACATATGACGACAAGAAAAAATTAATTTATAATCACTACAAGAAACCTGGTCATACAGTCAACAAGTTTTACTGTCTTGTTGGATTTCCGAAAGATTTTAATTCTCTGAAGCCATATCTAAGAACTATAACAGTTAATATGAATAATTTTTAATGAATATGATTATCCTTCAAAGATACATTCCCTGAATTGACAAGTGGTCTATATCAATAACTCATTTTGTTGATCAATAATCGTTCAAATACAAACAATATGGGGACAAAATGAATTAAAACTAATGTTTTACCCCAAAACTCCAACAATCATTCAAGTGTTAATTTTGTTGGTAACACTCTTTCTCCTTATAACTCGAGCATGAATTCACAAAAATGCCATTTTATTATCATTAGTTCGACTTCTTGGATAATATATCATGGTTGATGTGATCATATTTGTTACAATGAGGGCTGTAAATGAATCGAACAAACACGACTAAATGATGTTCATGTTCATTCATTTAAGTTAGCCAAACAAACAAATAAACACGATCAAATAAACGAACGAGTTTTCTTGCATATATTCGTTCGTTTATGTTCGTGAACATGCTAAACGAACGGAGTTAAAAAAATAATTGAACATATGTGAACATAAACAAACATATAATGTAATGATGTACTCAAACATAATTAAACATATATGAGCATAATAGGTACTTAAATAAATGGATATAAACGAACATTCAAGAACAAGACCAATGTTCATGTTCGTTCATTTAACTAAACGTACATGCATTTTTTCATGTTCGTTCATTTAGTAAATAAATGAGCTTCCTACCGAACGGTTCACAAACTATTTGTTCAACGTTCGATTCATTTACATCCCTAGTTATAATAGAACCTTATTGTTTCAAATTCATAAACTTAAACTTCCCCATAACATCAGTCTTCTTAATGGGGAAAAAACTATGTCCTTTGAGGTTGGAAGCATTTACATCACTAAGGGAATTGTTTTACATAATGTAATAATGTATGTCCCTTTCTTTCAATATAATTTGTTTTCCGGTAGGAAACTTTTCATAAAAAAATCAAATAACTTGTTGTTTTCATAATTTTTTTGTACGACCTTTCTCAGAAGATGTCTCTGTTCTTGGTAGATATCAAGAAGAGGTCTCTGGTTATTGGTTGATATCATGAGCGACTATACTTCTTTTATTCAAATCAAAAGGATGACATAAGCACTGTAATGTCTATTTCAATTAGTACCCTTTCACACCCATTTCTTATTTTTTTGCAATGTCATGTCTAATGACACTAATATCTTTTATGGCATAAGAGACTTAGACATTTACCAATATACAAGTTGACAAAATTTTGATTTAGTAAATAAAAGAATGTTGACTTTGAAGTTCCATGTGAATATTGTCCCAAAGCCATACATTGCTATTTTGGTTAAAAGGGAAATAGATTTACTAACTATATGTTTATATATGTTTGTCTACCATTTTTTAGGTAGAGAAGTTGGGAAAACAAGTTCAAAACATAAAAAACCATCCAACAAACTCACCTTGATATGCAAAATAAGATGAAATGAAGACAAACTCAATTAAATTTGCAAATGCAACAAAGGCAACCTCAATGAAATATGTGTCAGACTCAAATTGAAGAAAAAACGTTGGCCTTAAGAGCGTCCACAATGGTGAGTTCAATGAGAGAGTTGAATGAGGTGACAACTCTAGGTGTCTTTCAATAGATGAAACTCTACCATTGTGAGATGCCACCTTGACATTCAATCAATTTGGACTTCAATGACCATTGAAGTCTTCAATGGAAAAAAATGAAAGTTTTTAATTCTTAATTATATACTATAAATTATCTTTTGTAATATTCTATTGAATTTTGTAGAGTTTAATACATTGTAGGAAAAAAAATAATAGAGTTGTATAGATTGTAAATATATGATATGACAATCTATTAAACTCTATCAAGTTCAATGCATTTTGGATGTCTTAATGATACAACTCACCCTACCCGTTAATCCATTGAATAATTCTTATTTTTATGTCTTCAAATACTTAATTAAATATTTGTAATTGTATTGACATTTTTAAAGTATCAACAACTTTTATCGTAATGTTTTTTTACCGAATTATGAGGTTTGATTAATAAAACTTAGTTAGATATGAATATTATTATAAGTTTAATTCATTGCGTTTTTTTTTATATTTGGGTAGAAAAATTCATAGTTTTTTGTTTTATTTAAATTTTATCGTTTTTCAAATAATAAATCATTTGTGTGACACATCTTCGAGGGAAATATCCCTCAAAAACTACAAAATGTTTTGGAGATCTGTAAAATAATATCAAATATGGTTGAACTAGACTCCGCCGGAATACCATCAAGAAAAATTCAAACCATATCAAATATGGTCTAACGTTATTTCATCTTAATTTCATCTATATAGCTAAGGGGAGTGGGTGATAAAAACACATGACATTTGCTTGACATGCCATAGGAATACCACCCCTCAAAGGTGCCAAGGTAGCATGACAAAATGACAAACTCAAATGAGAAAGAGAGATTATTTTTTTATATTATTTTTTATTAAGTTGATCCACCCCATTGTGTGACAAAAATGACATGACATTAGACAAACATTTTATGGTTTCAAAAATGATATAACAACATAACATGACATGACATGCTCCATTCCTTCCGGCCTAATGATCAAAACAGGTTAAACCATGGCAGTCGAAAATACATCGAAAAAAGTCGAAGATTGTCAAACTATATCTGTCATAATGGAAATCTATCCGTAATTAGGTCCATTGGGAATCCATCATAAACAATTACCTATCAGCTTTTTTCCGATGTAATTAAATCCATTGGTACGGACGGATTTCCGATGGAAAATGACGTCGGAACCATTGCTTTTTCTAGCAGACCATTCCAAAGAGTACTGCTTACCATCGATTAACAAACCGATCATTTTGTCTAACATAACAAATTATATATAGTATTTAATTATGGTACATAATACATGGGATTTGGAAGTTTAAATGTTCTATTGCCAACAAATTCTCCATGAAGATCACTCCACTGGTCACCTACATTTCCCCATATCCTGTACCCTTCTTCCATCAGTTTCCTTCTTATTTCTGATTTGTAAACCACACCACTTTGCCCTTTGTATGCTTCGCTCCTGAAGATATATTAGTTTCAAATTATGAAAGTGGGCACTTCTTCTTCTTCTTCTTCTTCTTTATTTCAAGCAAGTCGACTATATTTTTTAAAATTGATTTATTTTATAGAGATAAATGTTATGAACCTAAACAAACTATACAACAAAATTAGATATATATTTGATAGAATATCGTCATGAAACCACTTCGTAAAATATCCAGTCATTGTGTTAAAATTGGTCATATTTTAGAAATTAACTTAAAATGATGGTCATAATCATAAAAGTTATATAAAATATGTTAATTAAAAATCAGCACTGACGTGATTATTTCTGGATGCCATGACTAGTTAAAACGTTATTTTTTAAATTTTTTCTGAATGATCTCGATATATAGAAAGATTATAAAGGTGCAGTGACTTGGACTAAAAAAAATATCCTAGTTTTTCACCCTTAATAGTTAATATATTACCTCAAAATGAGCCGTTGAAAGCCAAAAAATCCTTGAAGGTGCAAATTCTGAACAGTGACTTGCCCAAAGGCCGTTTCATCTCTGCCGCTGATCAAGAACACCTTAAAACCAGTCTCCACCAGTTTCCTAAACAATCCCAGAATCGATGGAATCGCAGGGCAGATTCCTATCAATGCCCATTCCTTGAATGCATGTGGGTCGTATGGATCCCCTCTACATCCATATTACAAACTTAACATATATAGCTAAAACCAATATTCATGCTTGATATAAGTAAGTTATACATACATCATACATGATATGTAAGTATATGTATATATCAGAAACAGTTTGCATGAACACATAAGAACGACGTAAACTTACCCAAACCGCTTCCCTTCATAATAATAGAGATTTGAAAGACAAGTTTCATCGACATCCAAGATCCATGCATCCATTCCATCGTCAGATAAAACAAGTTGATCGATATAGTTCCTTATTTCATCTACAATCAATTTCACATCAGAATCATATTGTCCTCGAATCATGTATGCCTCAACATGCCGGAGACATTGAATGGGGACAGTACGCCACCCATGTAAGTTGTTTGTCTCGGTGGCCAACCTCCAACTCAAACAGTAGCTTGATGACAGCTCCACCAGTTGGCCACCACCACTGTGTCGAGACAAGTGATCATTGGATAACTTTGTGCTCAAAACCATATTTGACATCACAAATAAAAGGAAAAACATAAGCGTTTCCATCGCGTTTCCTGCACATATATACATATTCAATAAAAACTGTGAATAAGTAAACTTTGAAAACATGTTAATTTAATTTATAAAATAGAGGTCGAGAGAAAGAACCTTAAGTTGAAATGATATAAGAAGGTGTTGATATCTTTGTCACAAGTATCATATGCTTATATAGTATTCAAAAAGGGACTTATGAATGACATAAGAATTTTTCGTTAATAATCAACTAAATATTGTATAAAATAATGATTTTATCATTTATATGAAATTCTATTAATAGTTAAATCATTTAACAAATTTATGTATGTTGCAAATAGAAAGTGCGAGGTTGGAAACAACTAGAAAATGGGAAGGGAGTCAGAAGGCATTAGAAAACAAAGTGGGCGTAACACAGTAGACGACACCTTGGATTTTTTTCGTCGGTAATTCAAAACGTCCGACCAAACACTAATGCATTGTTTAGAACAATGACATCAATATTTTTAAACCGAAAGAGTAGGGATTGGTTTTTATTAGGTACACTTTATAAAGGTGTCACAGTCACATTCTTTTGGAATGAAATATTTGTCTAAAACCAAGCTTTTCACAAAGTTTGATGGTTATAGAAATGGTTGTAACCACTAACCGTAGTATAAAGTTCATAAATAATATGAATTTTATAATTTGATTATACTTTTTAATGGATATAAATTTAATTAATTTATAATAGATTTTTTAAATACTTCACTTAATTTAAAGAAAAGGCAGAGGTTGACGATGACATCAGTTATTTCCTAAATAAAGCTTTATAATTTATGGTCAAGCAACTTTTTTTCTAACAAATTTTATTTTCATTGGTTGAAATGATACACATTCAATCACAATAAAATGATAAAAGTATTTGATTGGTGACCACCAAAAAACCAACTGTTGGCAAACTTGAATGCATATCCTATATCCAATAAGAAATTTTTGCAAAGAAAACTTGAAAGCGACACTATCCAAGACTCAATTTGAATCAGCCTTCTCTGCGTTCCTTGATTGGTTTAAAATGAAAGATATTCCACCAACAATGAAGTTGGGTGTGCATCAATTATAGAGACAATCACTTGATCCTTGACGACAGTTTACAAAGCTAAATACGTTGTCACATACTACTATGACACAATATACAAAAACCAGAATAATTTGTTGAATTTTTGGAAAAACTATGATAGTCACATTTAATAAATCAATCAAATTTAAGATATTTTGCAAATTAACCGCGTTGACATCTTTATTTAAGGGTTCACACCATATTTTGCTTTGGTGGACATTTTTTATGAGTGTTGTCATTTTTTTTTGGAACGACAAATTTAACGTACTACTAACAACGTTTATGTCCCGAATGAGACTTGAACCCTCGACCTCAAGAAGGAAGAGCAACAATTGGTACCAGTGGTATAGAAGCCCTTAGGTAAGAGTGTTGACATATGATATGTCATTTCGGTGAAAACTGTATATAAGCCATTGTAATTTTTTGTAAGACGCTCTCAACAACCCATAAGTTATTTGAATCAATTAAGTATTTTTCAAATCTTTAGTCGGTTGTTGACGAGGAAAAACCGAAATAAAAATATCGTTCGTACTAACAATATCGTTCGGTACTATAACTATTTTTTAAATTAAGAGTTTTTTTTTTTTAAATGATGGTTACACTTCTGTCAAACAACACATTTTTTATGTTATCTTTAGAGTGGAAAAATGGTGCTGAGACTATTTATAAATACAACTCTTACTTAACACCCATATATATAATAACTCTTTATGAATACAACTAGTTATTTAACATCTACCTAACACAACTATTTATGAATGCAATTAACTCTTATCTAACACCTTACAAACCACAATACAACGAGGTGAACACCGTATTCACACCAAAGCTAATTAACTTAAAATTAACTTTTTCTATCACTAAAAAAATGTCTTCTTTTTCATTTAAAATCGCCGATAGATTTAAATGCCTTTCAATATCCACCAACTAGTTTATACTCTGGACGGTGCCTAATGTGACGCTGGAGGATATACTAGCCAAAGAAGTGAATGTCACTTGACTAATAGCGAGAGTATATTCCAGAAATATAACGTCTAAAATTCTAGAATATATATATATATATATATATATATATATATATATATATATATATATATATATATATATATATATATATATATATATATATATATATATATATATATATATATATATATATTAGGTTACAACCCGTATAAAACACGGGTAAAAATGAAAAATAATACTGAAAAAATTAAGATATATATAAAAGCAATTTTATAATATAAATACATTATGTTAAATACAAAAATAAGAAACATATTATTATTTATTTGTTTATTATAACATCCCACTTTTATATTCCCTGTTTCAACTGTACTTTAAAAAAAATATTGTAACAAAAAGATTTTAGAAATCAAAAAAACAATACATTACATTTCTCCATTAACTTCAAAACATTTTCACAATAAATTCTATTATATTTTTATAATAGAATTTTTTACTCCTTTTTATTCATAAGAGATCATTCTATTTTTATGTTTAGCATGCTCTTAGCCAATCATAATTTGTTTATATAAGTTTATCTTAATATATTCTTTTATAATACCACTTTACAAATAAATGCATGTAAGGTTTCTTGATTAAAAACATTAAATTTAGAAAAATGTAAAAATCGATAAACACCAAATAATAAAACATGTTAAATTACAGTTGAGCATGTCATAATCAACTTCAAGCTTTAAACATTGCATGAGCAACTATTAACAAAGTGCTCTTCAAGTTTTTTGCTTCCAAAAGTATATGAGATAGCATAACTGAAGTTGTTAGTCCTCTTTGCAATAGCCCCAATTTGCTATGACCCAACTGCCAAACTGTATGAAATAAAAGTAGCAGCCCTTAGAACAAAAGCAACAAACGTACACTATTATTTATTGTATTTAACCAAACAAAAAAAATACAATTCAGACTCATTATTTGCATATCGTTGCACTTTATCGATTAACTTCTCAATAAAGTCAATTCTTTTAAACACTTGATTATCATGAGATTCAAGGTATAACAGTAAGTAATAAACTTAACCAAAATCTCATCAACTCATCATTAGTTTTAAATAAAGATGTATTAAATACTTACATAATAATGCAAAAGAAAGTAGTGAACTAATCATAAAGTCTGAAGAGACCATATTTGATATAAAACCTTAAAATAAGAGCAAAAAAAATTGACCGAGTCGTATTCTCTGTGTAAATCTATGAGGTACATGTATGATAAATTTTCCTTGACATTCAACTGTGTCAAAGCACTAATCTATAACAAAAAAAAAAATACCATAATAGACACCTTAAGTGCTGCAAGCTTTAAAGGTGAGGCCCAAAGAAATGTACATTACTATTTCTTGCTATAATGGAAAGAAATGTAATAAAACACTATACTACAAAAACAACTATGTACTTTCATGTTTGACATCAAAAACCAACTTTTTTATGTTTAGTACATAACAATATAAGTTTTCGGCCTTATAGCTCAATAAAGTTGACAGAGCCTAAGAACAACTTTTTTTTTCAAAAATCAAACCATTCATGAACCATTAAAGTATCTTAAGTTTGCTGAAAAGTATCCAATTGTAAATCACAAAATCCATGGACCACTAAAGTCTTATCAAAATGGAACCGAGGGAAATATAATAACTTTGCTAAAATTTTCATAAATCAATATCTGAAAGGGAGAAAAACACAAATAGGACCGAGTAATTTTAATTTTATTTTGGTCATTGATTGTTCCAATTTCTTGATCTTGGTAACCGACATAAGTGAACCCACAAATATTTACTGCAATATTTGTGTGAAAATGTACAAAGATTTTTTACACAGATTAAATCTCCAATTTCATGTTAAATAGATTGAAGCAAAAGGATAAAGATGAGATAATCCATCACATGTCTTACTTTTTTTACATTTTATGTAAAGAATTAAATTTTCACAACTATAATGGAATTTATTGTTTTGAAAGAGCAACTATAATGGAATTTATATGAGGCTACGTACATGAGAATTAGTTCAACATTCATCAACACTAAAAAAGTTCACCTCATATTTAGGATCCAGTGTGGAAGATTTATTTGCATATGTATATAAAGCATTTAGCAAAACAAACCAAGAAATTAAAGAAAGATGATTATAATATCTACCCACTACTATATGAAAAAATGTGAAAAGTGAAATAAAATAATACCTTTGTTCTCTTGGGAGATCCATTTCAACCACCATCCTCCATGCCCCTCTTATGGTCCCAGAAGTCCAGCGACAATTGCAAGGATGGAAATATGAAGATGAACAGACGGGGTAGTTGTAGGCGATACACAGGCCCACAGGTGGTTACAGTCGGTGGCTGTCTGAGATGAGAGAGTATTAGGTGTAGGAACAGGGAATATGGTAGTTGGAAACCCTTTTCAATCCCACATTCCCACATTGGATAAAATCTGGTTCAAAAGTTCTCCCCATTCACATAGCCTATTAGGGTTCATGTAACCATTTCAACACATTAGTGAACGAAAAGTGTTAATTAGATGAGGCATCAGAGAAATAGAGATGATATCATAGCAGTGTTGATGAAACGGAAGACCGATTTCAAGCAAGAAATTGGCAAAAATTCCTATTCTAAATGAGTGTAATCAGCGGAAGATGTACTTAAAACAGTTTTTCCAGTATTGGACAAATCTTCAACAAAAGGTGGAGTGACGAATAACATCAGATCTACGGTTTCTTAATGGAGGTGTGCAATGGTTGCGACGAAGGATGGTGCGGTGGTGAATCACGGAAGCCGACGATGGCCATAGCAAGGATGTCTCTAGTGGCGATAATGCTCTAGAGATGATGGGAGGCGGTAGGGTTTTACGCAAGAAGTTTGGAGGGATTGACAGAAAATCTGTTCTTGAATTTCAAAAAAAAAAAAAGAAAAAGAAAAAATTGATTAGAAACACGAATTTAAAAGGCAAAGGGCAAAATTGGAAGTTCACATTGTAAATTTCTGAACTAAGAAGATGACACGTAGATAAAATGGTTTCTTTTATTAGGGTAGGGATATATATATATATATATATATATATATATATATATATATATATATATATATATATTAAAATAGAATAAACACTCATTTTATAAAGTTGCATTCAAGTAAAATACATTCTTCAGAAACAATAATTCAAAATCAGAGTTATAAGGAAGACAGTGTGGAATCCCGAATCATAAATTTGTTGATGTGTGTACAGTCCCGCCTTCGCAATCCGATAAGTATCTGAAAAACATTTTAATCTAACGGTAAGCACAAACCTTAGTGGGTTCCCAAAAATATTAGATACATTACAATATAAATAAACAACTATGTGTTATTAGCAACCCTGGTGGACTTTCAGTAGTCCAAGTGGGCTAACAACATGTTATATGAGTTATTAGCAACTCTGGGTGACCAACAGTAGTCCCAATGGTCTAACAGCACACCGTGTGTGTTATCAGCAACCTAACAGACTATCAGTAGTCCTGAATTTATCAGCAACTCAGATGCACATATAACAACAATAAGCAAATAAGACTTAGCTAGTCGAGCATGCTTCCTACTATGACATAGGTAATATAGTGAAAAGACTTACCTCGCAGATAACGGCTAAACATAACAACTCTCCCACAATACAGACTGATACTACGAGACACCTAACAACAATAAGGAAGTACCCTCCCAGGCTACACCCTAAAACCCTAAAATTGACCAAAAGTCAACCATGGTCAAAAGACAACAATCAAAGTCAACCCCAGTCGACAGCCACGTCGTGGCCACCCATTGGTCACATCGTGGTAGCTTCTCGACAAAACAGTCGGGTAACCACTAGTCGCTATGTCGTGGCAAGCAGACTGCCATGTCGTGGAAACTCGGTTTTCGCAACCTAAAGGATTAAGATCTTACTCCATTAAGCCACTCATTCATACACTCTAGAAAGCTTCCTAATGTCTAATACAACATAAAGATCGATGCTTTTTAGTAATGCAAGTCTACCACTCAAACTAGGTCAAAATGGAGAAATAAAATCAAATCTCATGCATGGAGCTCAAAACACCAACAAACTTTAGATCTGGAACATATGTCCACCAAAGGGACCTCAATGATCCATAAAGTTGCTAACTTTATGGAATCAATGCACTCAACCAAACCCAAACATGGAGAAAAGTGGGTAGAAACCTAGATCTAGCATGATATAATGAGAAATGTATGATCTTGAGTACTTAAAAAGTCTAGAAATAGCACATGATGATGGAGATCTTTGCTAGCTGAAACAATGCACCAATGCACCTTCTTCTTCTTCTTCATGAGGTTAAAACCACCACAAAGAGCTCACAAGGTCAAAATGGAGGCTAGGGTTTCTAGGAGGGTGAAAGTGAGGTGATAAAGGCTGAGGGTGTGCAAACCCTAGCCCCCACTTCCCTTAAATAAGGGCACAAACCCCATAATTAGGGTTAAGCACTCTAGCGGCCGCCACGCATGACCATAAGCTTGTCACATCGTGACATACAAGATTGACACATGCTTTATACAACAATGGACACATCGTGGAAACCCATGTCCCACATCGTGGCATAGGTTTTTTTTTTCCAAAAACCTTGTGTTTGATCCCATTAAGTCTTCAGTCGATACACTCTGGAAAACAAGTGTTACAAATCTCTCCCACTTAAATTAGATTTCTTCCTCAAACTCCGTCTTTACAAATTACTCTTAAAACACCCTCTGAATCCCCTTGTGGTCCTTCCAAGTCCATTTCTTTCTTGCACGAGCCAACGCCACGTTGAATGCCCGAAACTGTGTGACAACCCGATATTTCAACTCTTTGTAATAACCTAAAAAGTCAAGTATTGTAACCACTTTTGAGTTAATAAAATTAACTTTGATAATAAAATGTCCAAAAAGTTCTATTTAAATTCCTTCTATGTTTAAATGTCATTAGACCATGATCGTACGTAAAAAGAGCGCCCAAATCCGACTTCGTATATTGAAGTTAAGATTTTTCTAAGTTTGGCTTAGCAAAAGACAACTAAAAAACTCGAATCGGAGATCGAGCGACTTTTGGCCGGAATGACCTAAATGAGAATCGAAGGTATCGACAATGGTATTTCAGCGGTGAAAAGTCTGGCAAAAACCGACGTCAGATAAAGAAGTTATGAATTTTTAAAGAAATTCCTTAATCACGTCATTTTATAATTAAATAATAAAAATAATTTCGGAATTTGCCAACGGAGTCTAAACGAAAGTTGTAGAGCGTAGTCTCACCTACGCGTGGATATAAAGACCATCGAAAACGGAGTTCGTATGAAGGAGATATGATTTTTTGAAGTTTATTAAATAATTTATATATATATATTTATATCAAAAATCCGGTAATATCCGAAGAAGGAGTCAGCATCCTCATCCGAGTTACGCACTGCGTAACCCCGTACGCCCCGCGTACCCGAGGGCCTTGGTCTCGGTCCGTCCACGTCGCCCCTATGCGAAGCTACCGACCCGCCCCATCCGATCCGTCCCATCCGAAGCCGAGGCAGTCGAGGACTTGTTCATGCATGACGTACGCGTACGCGCTGCGTACAAGCGTACGCCCCGCGTACCGAGGCTTCTCAGACCCCCTATAAATAGAATGCGAGGGTTTCCGGAAAAATTGCTCATTTCTCTCCTTTCTCTCACGATCTTGCCTCGATTTCCGTGCCCGTTCAAACCCGAAGCTCTGGTCTTTTTGCTCAAGTCCCGAGGGTCGATTTTACTCCCGAGATTCCCGAGAATCCCGAGAAAAATCCGTTTCCCAAGACGAAACTCTGCCCGGTTTTCCATCTCGCTATCTTCAAACTTTCAAGTGAGTTCATACCCCTTTAATCAACCTTTGAAATGATTTTAAATGTTTTAAATACTTATGGGGGGGGGGATACAAGTTAAATACTTATAGTTATTGCTTCAATCACATGTGATTAATAACTAGGGAAATCAGTGATTTTATCACTGTTCAAACTGTCTATCAAACTGTTTTACTTCAAAATGTTTTACAAACCCTTTTACTCTTCAAACTTATTTACAACTGTGATTCAAACAAATGTTCCTTATACTTAAACTGTTTTATCAAACCTATGCCTTCAAATTGTTTTATAGATTGACATCAAGTCGATCTTTTCTTAAAATAATACTTATGTTTCAAATGTCTTATAAAAACTTATTTATGCTTTTATATTATAAATTGCATGCCCATATATGTATAGATGTATAAATAATGTTTAAAGGGCTTAGGAAGGCCATCCGTCCTATTTCCTTTTTCTCGATTTGGATGTGGTCTGGTGGGATTTCGGGTGACCATCCGAAGGTCGTTTCAATATTAATTATATATCAAATATACATATATAGACATAAAAGTACTTCCATATTCATACGTACTAGACACACCATTAGTAAGTTACCATCGGGGTAACACAGGATCATACTATTACAACTGCTAGATCAATGAGTCAGTTCATTCATGAGAACATATACAACTATACTAGGAAGAGAACATATACAACTATACTAGAACGAGAAACATTACCCTTACATTAATACGTTAACAATTGTGATCCACTGTATCGGAGCATGCCTTAAATGTCATGGCCCGAGTTGTAGCCAGAATTCTCTTGGAGGGAGAGCGTGAGTTTACGTATAGATCTATACTGGATTGACTATCCTACACCTTGCTGCTAGCTACAACCGGACCTGCAGGTCTGCGGGTGCCAAACGTCATTCCGTTATTACGACCATTCGTATGTCGTTGTTACCAGTCGATAGCATGGTGCAATTATCACATTTTACCTTAATATAAATCCGGTTTAAGGTAGTTAGTACATCAGTATTTACTATAAAACTAAGCTACAGCACTACAATGATTTACCCATTACATATTTTTAGTGATAACCTCACTTGAACTTTAATGTACAAACTATATTTTGTTAAAAGATAGTTGCACTTGGGAAATTACACACTTTTACAACAAACGAACATACAAAACAGTTAAGCCTTGGTAGAAGGCTACTTTAATAGAAAATATAGGTTTTTCTGAGAGATTCAAACTTTTACAAACACTTACATACATTTTACAAACTTATACTTGAGACACGTTCAAATGTTTTTGATAACAAACACCGTCACTAAAATACTTATGAACTCACCAGCTTAATGCTGATAAACTCTTTCAAAATAACTTGTATTCTCAGGTCATCAGTAGACAGGTACCGAGGCCAGCTTTTCAGAAGATGGAGCGCATCCAAGACTCATCTCATATTATTTTGTTTTACATTATTTTGGTGTCTGTAACTGTACAGAACACGCTTGTATTAAAATTATATATTTAATGCAATGGATGATGTTGTTTGCTTATTTACATTTACTGTGTTATAATACTTTACATGACGTCCTCCACCCCAGAACGTTTCCGCCGTTCTTGGTTTTGGGGTGTGACAGATTGGTATCAGAGCATTGTTTATAGTGAATCAAGTATATCAACCCATAAAAGATATACTAAAATATAAACCCATTAGGGATTAAAGCACTCTGACCAAGAGTCTATACTTTAAATATTAAAATATTTAATTAAGTATACTAGTCTGCATTCATACTAAAATCAGTGTCACAATGACAAGAACAAAAGTATTACGATTGTTAAATATCACAAGTGAGCTCGGGGATTTATGGTCAGTCCTGGGAATGGCATAGCCTGATCAACTATGCTGGTCCTAGGAGTGATTAGCATATGCCCTAGAATGGTTGTGATAGGTTAACAAGTCTAAAAACTTACCAACAATACCACAAGAAGATCAGTAGAACTTAAACTTAAAATACTATAGGTGTATTTTGTACTACTAGTTACACGTATACTATATTCTTATACCTCTCTTCTCGCGTAGATCTAAATGGCTGGATTCCATCACGGCGACCCGTACTTTCCAAATGAAGGCAATGCCGGGTGGATCGATGAAGAGCCCGAAGATGAGCATCCAATCCCTTTGGATGATCACCTCGCAGAAGGCTTTTCTGATGGATCCGACTCCGAGCCTGAAGTCAACAACCTACCGCTCGTAGGTCAAGCCCCGAACAACAACCCTCGACCAGCTTTTCCAGGTCCTACTCCCTTGTGGGCAAACAACTTGAATCGCTGGAGTGATGAACAGGGTCAACCCTTACCATACTTTGGGGACCGAAGCTTTTACAACGTCAGCGATGGTGGCTCTGCTGACCGAGCTCTGCCTGTCATTATCCGCAGAATAGCTCGTAATGTCGAGCAAGGTCGAGCAGCCATCGACCGGGTCATGGAGATTGATGCCAACTTAGGTGTCAACACAGTCTACATCCGCCATCTTGAAGAAGACATGGAACGGACCCAGAGAACCAATGAAACCCTGCAGTAGCAGCTGGCTGCCTCACGAGCTGAAATCTTGGAACTTCGAGCTCGTCAGAGGGCTCAGGATCGACACCTTCAAGAGGTGTTTCGTCAAGTGTCCGACCTCAGGGCTCGCCCGGGGAATTCCCATCGCCGTTAGATGATGTCTAGTACATCTCTGTCTTTTGATTAAAGAATAGCCTTTAACATCTGTGCTCTAAGTAGCACTTGTCTGTAAAATATTTCTAACTTTCAGTACTCTAATTAGGAATCTAAGAACTGTCAAACTTTTCTATATGGTATGATGTAAGACCTACTGTTAGGTCGATTTTCCCTGAACTTATTACATCAGTAATACCAATATTATTGAAATCTATCTAACCTGTGGGAAAAATCTATACACTTGTGCTTTCCTACTAATATTTCTTATTGTGATTTCAAACACTCATTCAACTGTTGGGCTATGGTTAGTTAGTACATGTGTCACTCTCACGTTGCTTAAAAATTGATTCTTACCATTTTTCTTATCTTTATAAACTTATAGCTGAAAGATGCCTCCTCGCAGATCTCCCAGGAATAATCCTGCACCACCACCTCCTCCGCCTCCGGTCATCGATACTGTAGCCCTGAATGCTGCTGTAGCTGCAGCAGTGGCAACTGCCATGGCTCAGTATCACTCTTCTGATGCCAGCAGAGGTGTAACCCCTGTGGAATCAACCCCGGTTGAAACCCCTGTGCGCTTGAGAGAGTGCTCATACAAGGATTTCACAAATTGCAAACTGAAGCCTTTTTACGGCACCGGCGGAGTCATTGCCCTCTCGCAATGGCTCGAGAAGACTGAATCAGTCTTCAAAATCTGTTCATGCCCTGTGACGAGTAAAGTCAAGTATGCCGCATGCACCTTTGAAGGAAAGGCCCTGACATGGTGGAACGGCCATGTTAAGGCACTAACTCTCGTTGTAGCCAACGACATAGGCTGGGAAACAATGAAAGACCTCATGACTGAGGAATACTGCCCGAGGGGCGAGATCCAGAAACTGGAGCAGGAACTTTGGAACCTGACGATGAAGGGCACCAACGTGGTCGCTTATACTGCCCGATTCATCGAGCTGGTGGCCCTCTGCCCCAATATGGTTCCCACCGAGGGGAAGAAGATCGAGAGGTACATATGGGGGCTAGTGCCTCCGTATCAGGGGAATGTTCTAGCATCAAACCTCGCTACCTTCGACAGTGCCAAACGATTGGCACAATGACTCATTGACCATGGAGTCAAAACCCCTGCAACCACAACCACCCTAGCCATCCCGGAACCCTCCAAACCCGCTGATACTAAGCGGAAATTCTGGGATGAAAAGAAGAAGCAACAGGCTGCCAAAAAGCAGCAAATTGTGGAAATACATGTCACAATAACCCCTGCTGCTGCTACTACTGCTCCGGTGGGTCGGTATGCTGGAAGTTCTCCCAAGTGCAACAAATGCAACTACCACCACAACGGCCCCTGCCATGAAATGCAGTGCTCTAACTGCAACAGGAAAGGACACACCGTCCGTTTCTGTAATTTCCCGGCACAACCTATCAACCAAGTCCCTGGCTCTGGCACGAGCCCGACCTGTTATGGATGTGGCGAAGCAGGCCACTATAAGAGGGACTGCCCCAAAGCAAAGAATGCTGGTGGAGCAGGAAGGGTACTAGCTATAGGTCTCGGGGAAGCAGTTGCTGACCCGACAGTGGTGACTGGTACGTTCCTCCTCGATAACTCCTATGCATGCATTCTGTTCGATAGTGGAGCGGAGCGAAGCTTCGTAAACCATAAATTTGCTCGCATGCTTAATCAACCACCGCACGCACTCAAAGAACTATTCACAGTAGAAATGGCTAATGGAAAAACTGAAAGTACGAGTAGCATATACTTAGGTTGTACCCTAACTCTAGATAACCATTCATTCCCAATCGACCTCATGCCAGTCTCAATAAAAAGTTTCGACGTTATCATTGGCATGGATTCATTAAGCCTTCATCGCGCCAACATCATGTGCTACGAGAAAGCAGTCCGTCTAAACCTTTCGTCTAACGAAACTCTTATAGTCTACGACGACAAACCCGGTGCAAGTCTTCGCATCATGTAACGCCTGTGTTTCCGGGCTTGCCATTTGTAGCAATGTAATAGTCTAGGTTAACCTCTGTAACCCGTTTTGAAATAATAAGGTTGTATTATTTGAGTATTGTGTGTTTTGTGCTTAATTGCTTAATTATGTGGTTTGATTAATTAAGAATAAAAATAAGCGTCAAAATTTAAGTGTAAAATAAACTTAATATATTTGGTTAATGTTGTAGTAGTTGAAACGAGGTTTCCGAATATATATAGAACGCCCAAATCTGACTTCGTATGAGGAAGTTATGATTTATCGAAGTTCCGGCTTAGCGATATACAGCCTGTTTTACTCGATTTGAGATCGAGCGGTTGTTAGCCGAAGCAATCTAAATGAGAATCGAAGATCTCATTGTTGGTATTGAAACGATAAAAAGTTAGGCGAGAACGGACGTCAAACGAAGAAGTTATGAATTTATAACGAAAATTTCTGTCCCGGCCTATTAAAAATAAATAATAAAAATAAATTCAAAATTAGCCGACGGAGTCTAAACGAAAGTCGTAGAGCATGGTCTCACCTTTCCGTGGATATAAAGAACGTCGAAAACGGAGTTCGTATGAAGAAGTTATGAATTTCCAAAGTTTATTAATCATTTTATATTTATTTTTAATTCAAAATCGGAAGCATTATCCGAAGCCGAGTCACCGGTGTGATCCGGAGTACGCCCCGCGTACGAGGTTACGCTACCGCGTACTCAGCATAGTGTCGACACTTCGGATGACGCATGCAATGACGATTTCGGACGCGTACGCGCTGCGTACGCCTGTACGCCCCGCGTACTCCGAGGCTCCAGCCTCTATATAAAGGATCCGAAGACAGCCTTCTTTGTTGTTCATTTTCTTCTCTTCTCTCTAGTCTTTTGCATCGTTTTTCGCGCCGAAGCTATCCCGAAGCCCCAGTATTATACTCTAGCCCCGAGGCAAGTCCCGAGATCCCGAAGATCCCGAGAAGTGCGGTTCCCGAGTCGAAGCTCTGCCCGCGAGAAGTTCGATTTTTGAGAAGATCTTCCAGATCTGCTGTGGATTACTACTTCTATAAGCCGTAGTGCTGTCCGATCATCTTCTGATCAAGTGAGTGTGTAGTTATTTCTTCTAATACAATAATACGAAGTATTTTATATAAAAATACGTGCTATGTGTATATATTTGGTTGTGTTATGTGTGAATGAGTATTCACTCTCTTCTATCTTATAGATCTGCTTATTTCTTTATGAGATATGTGTTATGTGTGTGTGTGCCCCATCTGTTATGTGATATATGTGTCGATTAAAGCATGCTATACAGGTTTTCTTTAAACTATGTATACAAATGTATATTTTTATCTACTAATATGTTGGGTAGAACATGGGTAGACAGTTGGTGTGTAATAAACAGATGAGAGGCCTCGTTGTTGTTTGATTGAGTCATCTAGCGGAGTTTAGATGACGACCACTGGCTATTCTAGACAGTCTTGTGGAAACATTAGCAGGTTCGCCACCTGTAGGTGTTAATGAACTTGGGTGTTCATTCGCTGTACTCCATCCCCCTCATGGTTGCCTTATTTGACTTATATTGCTGAGGTACCCCCGAAGCATGTGTTGTCGCCCCGATGAAATATTCTTAGACTAGGTCCCTTATGTTAGTTGTTTTAGGGACATTAAAGTGAGAATAACGGGAATGGGTAATTGGGTTATTGTTGGTTGGTGAAAATTAAATATGGTATTTATTGTGGGTTGAAAACCCTATATGCTCACCAGGCTCCCAAGCCTGACCCACTCAGTTTTAAATTGTATTACAGGTAGTGGCGGAAGGGCATGAGATGGATGAACCATCAAGTTGTTTTGTTTACAGGTCTGCATATGTTTATATTTGTTATATGACTTGTAATGTATTCGTTTATGCTTATTGGTCTGTATCGGAACATGACACCCCGAGTTTTGATTATAATGAAAATACATTTCTTTTATGAAATGCTTCGGTAAACATTGTTTTATCATGTTTTGTTTTTGGGAACAAATTCCGCAACTCTTTCAAATCAAAAGGATTTACTCTGAAAATATTTAAAAGCATAAATGAAAATCGGTCTTTTCTGGCCGAGATTTTGGGGATGTCACAGTTGGTATCAGAGCATTAGTTTAAGCGAACTAGGAATTTGTTGGATTTCTAGACTTAAACTTAGAATGCTAAGTGAAGTTTTGAGATGCGTATCTGTTATGTTTTAGACACGAGCACTAGTTTATTTTAGGAAAGTTGCCTAAAATGCTTTATGTGCTAAATGTTATATGTTGCCATATATGATATTATTTGTTCGGATCTATGGTCTGTTGCCGACCGGATCTAGAAACCTTATGTGTGTAGGATTCTAAGCGTACGTCTACGATATTAGAACTAGCATGTAAACGTTTCGGAGTGATAAGGATGATTTGAATATCTACCATGATTGAGGATCTAATTTCACCTTATTCGGTGTGTAGATCAAAATGATGAGAACAAGAAGTGGAGTTGGAAATGCTGACGAAATCAGGAATCAACCACCAGTGATTGAGCCAATACCTGTCGTAGCAGCAGCACCTGAGCCAATAACCATGGCTGGTGTGCAATTGATGATTCAGACGATGTTGGATCGTCAGATGGATGAAACTAGACGGTTGCTTCAACAAAATCGTGAAGAACTGTCGATTCGTGTGGAAGAGCCTGAACTGAATGAAGGGCACTCAGAAGGTTGAAACTTCAGTGGGTCTGTTGGTCCAGCCAACCCACCGATAGTTAGGCAAGATAACCATGAAGGAAGGAATGATGGAATGGGATGCAAGTACAAGGACTTTTTGACTTGCAAACCATCGACCTTCAATGGAAAGGAGGATCCGATTGGGGTTATGGATTGGATCTCCGAAATGGAGTTAGCCTTTATGACATGTGGCTGTAGAGGCAAGTTGCAGACTATCTATGCCGTGCGACAATTCCGAGGTGGAGCCGTTCGTTGGTGGAACACTCTAGGGAAGACCTTAAGCCCTAACGAGCCACTGCAATTGTCATGGGCAGAGTTCTTGGTGCAGTTCAAGCGCAAGTTCTGCTCGGCTCAAAATCTGTTGGAGTTGGAGAACAAGTTTTTGACATTGACGAAGGGTAGCATGTCAGTGGATGAGTACACCAATAACTTCACCGATAAGATGGAGTTTGCCTTGCGTATCGTTCCAGACGAGCTGACAAAGGTGGATCGGTATGCGAAGGGACTTCCATGGGAATACGAGGTGCCGGTACGTCAGGCACTTACTCTAGAGGCAGCTATCTGGGCTGCCAAGTCTGTGGAGAACATGATAAAGGGAAGAACCACCGACAAGGTTGAGGTTGGTGAGAAAAGAAAGTTTGAGGGAACATCTGGTTCCGGTAAAAGAAGCAAATTTTCGAAATCTGATTCGAAAAAGTTTGGAGGAAAAGGAGGCGAAGCAAAGTGGTGTGATAAGTGTAGGAAAAAGCACTTTGGGAAATGTAGCGAGGATGTAACCTGCTACAAGTGTGGAAAGGTTGGACATTTTGCCAATGAATGTCCGAACAACAAAAGGATGTGTTTTGGTTGTAATGAAGAGGGGCATATTTTGAAAGACTGTCCGAAGAAGAAGGAGGCAGCTAGGCCCAACATTCCACCAAAGCCGAAGGCAAGAGCCTTCCAGATGACACTTGAGGCTGCTAAAGATGAAGCTGATGTCGCTTCAGGTACCTTTCTCGTAAACGAATTACCTGCTCATATATTGTTTGATTCTGGAGCCAACTACTCCTTTATTTCG
Source organism: Lactuca sativa (assembly GCF_002870075.4). Classification (NCBI taxonomy): domain Eukaryota; kingdom Viridiplantae; phylum Streptophyta; class Magnoliopsida; order Asterales; family Asteraceae; genus Lactuca; species Lactuca sativa. Next base: position 42,091,186 of record NC_056631.2, on the reverse strand, counting down.
CATGAGTTTGGTAGAAAGCTAGCTTTGCCTGTTGATAGACTAGATGATGCTTTATTAGTCGAAGTAGCTAGTGGCAAGTTTGTACCTGTTAGTCATCGTATGAAAAGCATCTTAATTGACCTGAATGGGAATAAGTTTCACGAGGCGTTATTGCCTATCGAACTTAATGGTTTCGACATCGTCTTGGGAATGGATTGGCTTAGCGCCAATGATGCCGAAATTTTGTGCAAGAAGAAGATAGTTAAAGTAAACCCGCCTGGAAAAGATTCGTTTATGGTGTATGGGGACAAACGCAGAGTGAATTCTGGAATCATTTCTCTAATGAAAGACAGAAGGTGTTTGACCAAGGGATGTACATCATATTTAGCATTTGTGATTGATGCTAAGAAGGAAAAGAAGGTGATGCAGAGCATTCCAGTGGTGTGTGAATTTCCGGAAGTGTTCCCCGAGGATCTTCCTGGATTACCACCTGATAGACAAGTGGAGTTCAGAATAGACTTGTTACCAGGAACCACGCCAATTGCAAAAGCACCTTATCGATTAGCACCGACGGAGATGAAGGAGCTGATGATGCAACTTCAGGAGTTGTTGGACAAAGGTTTCATTAGACCTAGTCCATCGCCCTGGGGAGCTCCGGTGTTATTTGTAAAGAAGAAAGATGGAAGTATGAGAATGTGCATCGATTACAGAGAGCTGAACAAGGCAACAATAAAGAATAGATATCCGTTGCCGAGGATTGATGACCTGTTTGATCAATTGCAAGGTTCGAGCTATTTCTCGAAGATCGATCTTAGGTCAGGATATCATCAGCTGAAAGTAAGAGAGCAAGATATCGAGAAGACTGCATTCAGAACTAGATATGGACACTACGAGTTCTTGGTTATGTCGTTTGGACTAACCAATGCTCCAGCAGCGTTCATGGATTTGATGAATAGGGTTTGTAATCCTTTCCTTGATAAATCCGTGATAGTGTTCATAGACGACATTCTGATCTACTCGAAAAGCCAGGAGGAGCATGGCAGGCACTTGCGAGAAGTGTTAGAAGTTTTGAAGAAGGAGAAGCTTTATGCGAAGTTCTCCAAATGTGATTTTTGGATTCGTGAGGTCCAATTCTTGGGTCACGTGGTCAACCAAGAAGGGATAATGGTTGATCCAGCGAAGATCGAAGCTGTGACGAAGTGGGAACAACCGAAAAGTCCCACGGAGATTCGAAGCTTTTTAGGATTAGCCGGATACTACCGAAGGTTTATACAAGGTTTTTCTTTGATTGCTACTCCATTGACAGCTTTGACCCACAAAGGAGCAACTTATGCTTGGAGTGAGAAGCATAAAGAAGCATTCGAGAAGTTAAAGAAGAAGCTATGCGAGGCACCGATACTTTCTCTACCCGATGGAGTCGAAGACTTCGCTGTTTATAGCGATGCGTCTGGTGTTGGATTGGGTTGTGTTTTGACCCATAGAGAAAAGGTGATAGCATATGCGTCTCGACAGTTGAAAGAGCATGAAAAGAATTACCCGACTCATGATTTGGAGTTGGCAGCGGTAGTTTTCGCTCTGAAAATATGGAGGCATTACCTCTATGGCACGAAGTGCAAACTTTTCACTGATCATAAGAGTCTCCAATACCTCTTTAATCAGAAAGAATTGAATATGAGGCAACGACGCTGGCTAGAATTACTTAAAGACTACGACTGCGAGATACTTTACCACCCCGGTAAAGCTAATGTTGTTGCTGATGCTCTCAGTCGGAAAGTCAATCTTGAAAGGAAGAGGCCAAGAGCGTTGAAAATTGAAGTTGTCTCGACTATTGTGGAAAGTATAAGGAAAGCTCAAGAGGAGGCTTCTGAGAAAAATGACCGAAAGGAGGAACGTTTGGGTAAAACGTTGGTGTTTGGTACTAACGGTCATGGACTGAAGGTATTCCAAGATCGTATTTGGGTACCTAAGTCAGGAGGAATTAGGGATCTTCTGATGGAAGAAGCTCACAAGACCATGTACTCGATTCATCCGGGTAGCACTAAAATGTATAGGGACCTGAAACCCTACTACTGGTGGCCGACGATGAAGCTTGATGTTGCAAAGTATGTGGCCGAGTGTGTGACTTGTGCGAGAGTCAAGACACAACATCAGAAACCGTACGGGAGTTTAGAACCTTTGCCTGTGCCTATGGGTAAGTGGGAAGACATTGCTATGGATTTTGTCACTAAACTGCCCAGAACAAAGAATGGTCACGACATGATTTGGGTGGTCGTTGATCGATTCACTAAGAGTGCGCATTTCATAGCGGCCAGGGAGAAATGGTCTATGGAGAAGCTTGCGAATTCTTACGTGAAGGAAATTGTGAGGCTTCACGGTGTTCCGTTAACGATTGTATCGGATCGTGATAGCCGTTTCACCTCAAGGTTTTGGAAAAGTCTACAAGAGGAAATGGGTACCAAGTTATGTTTAAGCACAGCTTACCATCCGCAGACTGATGGTCAGAGTGAAAGAACAATACAAACACTTGAAGATATGCTGAGAGCATGTACCTTGGAATTCCTAGGTAATTGGGATGAACATTTACCGTTGGTAGAATTTTCCTATAATAATAGTTTTCACTCGAGCATTAAGATGGCACCTTATGAAGCTTTGTATGGGCAGAAGTGTCGTACGCCGTCTTGTTGGCTTGAGGCTGGGGAAAAGCAGTTTATGGGACCGGAGATGGTTCATCAAACTGCTGAAAAGTTAAAAATAATTAGGGAAAGAATGTTAGCAGCTCAGGATCGTCAAAAGAGCTATGCTGACAAGAAGCGAAGACCGATGACTTTTGAGGTTGGAGATTCGGTTTTGCTTAAAGTCTCGCCGTGGAAGGGACTTATAAGATTTGGTAAAAGGGGAAAGTTGAGTCCAAGGTTTATTGGACCTTTTAAAGTCCTTCAGAGGATTGGGAATCAAGCTTACAAGCTCGAATTACCCGAAGAGCTGAATGGAATTCACAACACTTTTCATGTGTGTTATTTGAGGAAGTTCACGGGAGAAGTTCCCGATATAATTCCAATTTCTGAATTGAGAATTGATGAGAACAAAAGGTTGATTGAAGAACCAGAGGCAATTGTTGACCGAAAGACTAAGAAGTTGCGACGCAAAATGGTTGGGTTAGTGCTTGTCCGATGGAAACACACGAATGGGCCGAATCTCACCTGGGAGACGGAGAGTGACATGTTGAGTCGCTATCCGCATTTGTTTGTTGATGTATGACTCCGGGGACGGAATCATTCTAAGGTGGAGAGAATTGTAACGCCTGTGTTTCCGGGCTTGCCATTTGTAGCAATGTAATAGTCTAGGTTAACCTCTGTAACCCGTTTTGAAATAATAAGGTTGTATTATTTGAGTATTGTGTGTTTTGTGCTTAATTGCTTAATTATGTGGTTTGATTAATTAAGAATAAAAATAAGCGTCAAAATTTAAGTGTAAAATAAACTTAATATATTTGGTTAATGTTGTAGTAGTTGAAACGAGGTTTCCGAATATATATAGAACGCCCAAATCTGACTTCGTATGAGGAAGTTATGATTTATCGAAGTTCCGGCTTAGCGATATACAGCCTGTTTTACTCGATTTGAGATCGAGCGGTTGTTAGCCGAAGCAATCTAAATGAGAATCGAAGATCTCATTGTTGGTATTGAAACGATAAAAAGTTAGGCGAGAACGGACGTCAAACGAAGAAGTTATGAATTTATAACGAAAATTTCTGTCCCGGCCTATTAAAAATAAATAATAAAAATAAATTCAAAATTAGCCGACGGAGTCTAAACGAAAGTCGTAGAGCATGGTCTCACCTTTCCGTGGATATAAAGAACGTCGAAAACGGAGTTCGTATGAAGAAGTTATGAATTTCCAAAGTTTATTAATCATTTTATATTTATTTTTAATTCAAAATCGGAAGCATTATCCGAAGCCGAGTCACCGGTGTGATCCGGAGTACGCCCCGCGTACGAGGTTACGCTACCGCGTACTCAGCATAGTGTCGACACTTCGGATGACGCATGCAATGACGATTTCGGACGCGTACGCGCTGCGTACGCCTGTACGCCCCGCGTACTCCGAGGCTCCAGCCTCTATATAAAGGATCCGAAGACAGCCTTCTTTGTTGTTCATTTTCTTCTCTTCTCTCTAGTCTTTTGCATCGTTTTTCGCGCCGAAGCTATCCCGAAGCCCCAGTATTATACTCTAGCCCCGAGGCAAGTCCCGAGATCCCGAAGATCCCGAGAAGTGCGGTTCCCGAGTCGAAGCTCTGCCCGCGAGAAGTTCGATTTTTGAGAAGATCTTCCAGATCTGCTGTGGATTACTACTTCTATAAGCCGTAGTGCTGTCCGATCATCTTCTGATCAAGTGAGTGTGTAGTTATTTCTTCTAATACAATAATACGAAGTATTTTATATAAAAATACGTGCTATGTGTATATATTTGGTTGTGTTATGTGTGAATGAGTATTCACTCTCTTCTATCTTATAGATCTGCTTATTTCTTTATGAGATATGTGTTATGTGTGTGTGTGCCCCATCTGTTATGTGATATATGTGTCGATTAAAGCATGCTATACAGGTTTTCTTTAAACTATGTATACAAATGTATATTTTTATCTACTAATATGTTGGGTAGAACATGGGTAGACAGTTGGTGTGTAATAAACAGATGAGAGGCCTCGTTGTTGTTTGATTGAGTCATCTAGCGGAGTTTAGATGACGACCACTGGCTATTCTAGACAGTCTTGTGGAAACATTAGCAGGTTCGCCACCTGTAGGTGTTAATGAACTTGGGTGTTCATTCGCTGTACTCCATCCCCCTCATGGTTGCCTTATTTGACTTATATTGCTGAGGTACCCCCGAAGCATGTGTTGTCGCCCCGATGAAATATTCTTAGACTAGGTCCCTTATGTTAGTTGTTTTAGGGACATTAAAGTGAGAATAACGGGAATGGGTAATTGGGTTATTGTTGGTTGGTGAAAATTAAATATGGTATTTATTGTGGGTTGAAAACCCTATATGCTCACCAGGCTCCCAAGCCTGACCCACTCAGTTTTAAATTGTATTACAGGTAGTGGCGGAAGGGCATGAGATGGATGAACCATCAAGTTGTTTTGTTTACAGGTCTGCATATGTTTATATTTGTTATATGACTTGTAATGTATTCGTTTATGCTTATTGGTCTGTATCGGAACATGACACCCCGAGTTTTGATTATAATGAAAATACATTTCTTTTATGAAATGCTTCGGTAAACATTGTTTTATCATGTTTTGTTTTTGGGAACAAATTCCGCAACTCTTTCAAATCAAAAGGATTTACTCTGAAAATATTTAAAAGCATAAATGAAAATCGGTCTTTTCTGGCCGAGATTTTGGGGATGTCACACATCATATCAAGTATTCAAGCACATAAGTATCTGCGTAAGGAATACCATGCATTTCTTGCTCACGTCGTCGACACGAGCCTCGAAACGAAAGAACTAAAGAACATCCCTGTAGTGAGCGACTTCCCCGACATTTTCCCAGAAGAACTACCCAGGTTACCTCTGCAACGACAGGTCGAGTTCAGAATCGACTTAGTCCCAGGAGCTACCCCAGTAGCCAAGTCGCCCTACCACGTAGCACCAGCTGAGATGCAGGAACTCTCTGGTCAGCTTAACGAACTGCTCAGTAAGGGCTTTATAAGACCGAGTTTCTGACCTTGGGGAGCACTGGTCTTGTTCGTTAAGAAGAAAGACGGATCATTCCGTATGTGTATTGACTACAGAGAACTCAACAAACTGACGGTCAAGAATCGTTACCCTCTGCCTCGCATAGATGACCTATTCGACCAACTGCAAGGGGCGAACTATTTTTCTAAGATTGATCTGAGATCCGAATATCAGCAGTTACGAGTGCTAGAGGAGGATGTGCCGAAGACAGCCTTCCGAACTCGTTACGGACATTACGAGTTCGTGGTGATGCCATTCGGATTGACCAATGCGCCCTCAGTCTTTATGGATCTGATGAATAGAGTATGCGGACCTTACTTGGATCAGTTCGTCATCTTTTTCATTGACGAAATCCTGATCTACTCCCGAAGTAAGAAAGAGCATGGCGATCACCTGCAACAAGTTCTAGAGACATTACGAAAAGAGAAGCTTTATGCGAAGTTCTCGAAATGTGAATTTTGGATCCGGAGAGTCGAATTCTTAGGACACGTGGTAAGCGAAGAGGGAATCCACGTGGACCCATCCAAAATTAAAGCCATTGAGAACTGGTCAGCACCTAAGACGCCTATAGAAATTCGTCAGTTTCTAGGTCTCGTTGGCTACTACCGCAGATTCATTTAGAACTTCTCTCGAATAGCGATACCTCTTACAACCCTAACCCAGAAAGGCGTGGCCTTTGACTGGGAAGAGAAACAAGAAAGAGCGTTCCAAACGCTCAAACGAGCCTTGTGCACCGCACCAATACTATCCCTTCCCGAAGGAATAGAAGACTTCGTAGTCTATTGCGATGCATCGAATCAAGGGCTCGGATGTGTCCTGATGCAGCGAGGTAAGGTCATCGCCTACGCCTCAAGACAGTTGAAGACACACGAGGTTAACTACACGACCCACGATCTTGAACTAGGAGCAGTGGTGTTTTCTCTGAAGATCTGGAGACATTACTTGTATGGAACGAAGAGCACTATCTTTACCGACCACAAGAGTTTACAACACATTTTCGATCGAAATGATCTCAACATGAGACAACGACGGTGGGTCGAGCTACTTAGTGATTACGAATGCGATATTCGTTATCATCCGGGTAAAGCCAACGTAGTAGCAGACGCCCTAAGTCGGAAGGAATATTCTGGTCGCAAAGTCAAGTCATTGTCAATAACCATCCATTCATACTTGTCTAAGCAAATTCAGGAGGCTCAACTTGAAGCCATGAAACCTGAAAATGTGACGAATGAATCCCTTAGAGGAATGGACAAGAATTTAGAAGCCAAGGGTGACGGAGCCTTATATTTCATGAACCGGATCTAGACACCGAAACACGGTGGTTTCCGAGACTTGGTCATGACCGAGGCGCACAACACTCGGTATTCCGTCCACCCAGGTTCATATAAGATGTATCTGGATCTTAAAAAGCTATACTGGTGGCCTAATATGAAAGCAGAGATTGCTACCTTCGTAAGTAAATGCCTTACTTGCGCAAAGGTTAAGGTCGAGTACCAGAAGCCCTCTGGTTTATTGCAACAACCAAAGATCCCGGAATGGAAGTGGGAGCGGATCACTATGGATTTCATAACCAAGTTGCCCAAGACAATGGGTGGACTTGACACCATATGGGTCATCGTTGATAGATTGACCAAGTCTGCACACTTCCTGCTTATCAAAGAAACCGACAAGATGGAGAAACTTACGAGAACATACATTAGGGAAATCGTACGGCTACATGGTGTACCTATGTCCATTATCTCCGATAGAGATAGTAGGTTCACCTCAAGATTTTGGCAATCATTACAACATTCCCTAGGAACAAGGCTGGACATGAGCACAGCCTACCATCCTCAGACCGACGGATAGAGTGAGAGGACCATCCAAACACTGGAAGATATGTTGCGAGCCTGCGTGATTGACTTTGGGAAGGCATGGGATACTCATTTACCCCTTGTCGAGTTTTCCTATAATAACAGTTATCACACGAGCATCAAGGCTGCTCCATTTGAAGCTCTCTACGGCCGAAAGTGCAGATCCCCTCTGTGTTGGGCTGAGATGGGTGATACCCAATTAGCCAGGGGGCAAGCTTCCGACAGTACTCTCACCGGTCCAGAGATCATTCGGGAAACGACAGAGAAAATCGTTCAGATCCGTGAACGATTGAAAGCCTCTAGAGACCGACAGAAGAGCTACGCTGATAAATGAAGGAAACCTTTGGAATTTTAGGTGGGAGACCGAGTCCTTCTCAAAGTCTCACCCTGGAAGGGCTTGATACGCTTCGGCAAGCGTGGGAAGCTTAATCTGAGGTACATAGGGCCTTTCGAGATTCTTGCAAGAGTCGGCCCCGTAGCTTACAAACTCGACCTACCAGACGCACTTCGTAACGTAAATTCTACATTCCACGTATCTAACTTGAAAAAGTGTCTATCCGACGAGACTCTTGTAATCCCACTCGACGAGATCAAGATCAACGAGAGCCTCAACTTCGTGGAAGAACCTGTAGAGATCATGGACCGTGAGGTCAAGCAGACAAAACAAAGTCGCATACCCATCGTGAAGGTTCGCTGGAACGCCAAGCGGGGACCTGAATTCACATGGGAACGCGAACATCAGATGAAACAAAAGTACCCTCATCTCTTTCATGTTCACTAGTATCTTTACTACTGTAAATTTCGGGACGAAATTCCCTCTAACGGGGGGATGATGTGACAACCCGATATTTCAACTCTTTGTAATAACCTAAAAGTCAAGTATTGTAACCACTTTTGAGTTAATAAAATTAACTTTGATAATAAAATGTCCAAAAAGTTCTATTTAAATTCCTTCTATGTTTAAATGTCATTAAACCATGATCGTACGTAAAAGGAGCGCCCAAATCCGACTTCGTATATTGAAGTTAAGATTTTTCTAAGTTTGGCTTAGCAAAAGACAACTAAAAAACTCGAATCGGAGATCGAGCGACTTTTGGCCGGAATGACCTAAATGAGAATCGAAGGTATCGACAATGGTATTTCAGCGGTGAAAAGTCTGGCAAAAACCGACGTCAGATAAAGAAGTTATGAATTTTTAAAGAAATTCCTTAATCACGTCATTTTATAATTAAATAATAAAAATAATTTCGGAATTTGCCAACGGAGTCTAAACGAAAGTTGTAGAGCGTAGTCTCACCTACGCGTGGATATAAAGACCATCGAAAACGGAGTTCGTATGAAGGAGATATGATTTTTTGAAGTTTATTAAATAATTTATATATATATATTTATATCAAAAATCCGGTAATATCCGAAGAAGGAGTCAGCATCCTCATCCGAGTTACGCACTGCGTAACCCCGTACGCCCCGCGTACCCGAGGGCCTTGGTCTCGGTCCGTCCACGTCGCCCCTATGCGAAGCTACCGACCCGCCCCATCCGATCCGTCCCATCCGAAGCCGAGGCAGTCGAGGACTTGTTCATGCATGACGTACGCGTACGCGCTGCGTACAAGCGTACGCCCCGCGTACCGAGGCTTCTCAGACCCCCTATAAATAGAATGCGAGGGTTTCCGGAAAAATTGCTCATTTCTCTCCTTTCTCTCACGATCTTGCCTCGATTTCCGTGCCCGTTCAAACCCGAAGCTCTGGTCTTTTTGCTCAAGTCCCGAGGGTCGATTTTACTCCCGAGATTCCCGAGAATCCCGAGAAAAATCCGTTTCCCAAGACGAAACTCTGCCCGGTTTTCCATCTCGCTATCTTCAAACTTTCAAGTGAGTTCATACCCCTTTAATCAACCTTTGAAATGATTTTAAATGTTTTAAATACTTATGGGGGGGGGGGGATACAAGTTAAATACTTATAGTTATTGCTTCAATCACATGTGATTAATAACTAGGGAAACCAGTGATTTTATCACTGTTCAAACTGTCTATCAAACTGTTTTACTTCAAAATGTTTTACAAACCCTTTTACTCTTCAAACTTATTTACAACTGTGATTCAAACAAATGTTCCTTATACTTAAACTGTTTTATCAAACCTATGCCTTCAAATTGTTTTATAGATTGACATCAAGTCGATCTTTTCTTAAAATAATACTTATGTTTCAAATGTCTTATAAAAACTTATTTATGCTTTTATATTATAAATTGCATGCCCATATATGTATAGATGTATAAATAATGTTTAAAGGGCTTAGGAAGGCCATCCGCCCTATTTCCTTTTTCTCGATTTGGATGTGGTCTGGTGGGATTTCGGGTGACCATCCGAAGGTCGTTTCAATATTAATTATATATCAAATATACATATATAGACATAAAAGTACTTCCATATTCATACGTACTAGACACACCATTAGTAAGTTACCATCGGGGTAACACAGGATCATACTATTACAACTGCTAGATCAATGAGTCAGTTCATTCATGAGAACATATACAACTATACTAGGAAGAGAACATATACAACTATACTAGAACGAGAAACATTACCCTTACATTAATACGTTAACAATTGTGATCCACTGTATCGGAGCATGCCTTAAATGTCATGGCCCGAGTTGTAGCCAGAATTCTCTTGGAGGGAGAGCGTGAGTTTACGTATAGATCTATACTGGATTGACTATCCTACACCTTGCTGCTAGCTACAACCGGACCTGCAGGTCTGCGGGTGCCAAACGTCATTCCGTTATTACGACCATTCGTATGTCGTTGTTACCAGTCGATAGCATGGTGCAATTATCACATTTTACCTTAATATAAATCCGGTTTAAGGTAGTTAGTACATCAGTATTTACTATAAAACTAAGCTACAGCACTACAATGATTTACCCATTACATATTTTTAGTGATAACCTCACTTGAACTTTAATGTACAAACTATATTTTGTTAAAAGATAGTTGCACTTGGGAAATTACACACTTTTACAACAAACGAACATACAAAACAGTTAAGCCTTGGTAGAAGGCTACTTTAATAGAAAATATAGGTTTTTCTGAGAGATTCAAACTTTTACAAACACTTACATACATTTTACAAACTTATACTTGAGACACGTTCAAACGTTTTTGATAACAAACACCGTCACTAAAATACTTATGAACTCACCAGCTTAATGCTGATAAACTCTTTCAAAATAACTTGTATTCTCAGGTCATCAGTAGACAGGTACCGAGGCCAGCTTTTGAGAAGATGGAGCGCATCCAAGACTCATCTCATATTATTTTGTTTTACATTATTTTGGTGTCTGTAACTGTACAGAACACGCTTGTATTAAAATTATATATTTAATGCAATGGATGATGTTGTTTGCTTATTTACATTTACTGTGTTGTGATACTTTACATGACGTCCTCCGCCCTAGAACGTTTCCGCCGTTCTTGGTTTTGGGGTGTGACAAACTGCGACTAAAATCATAAGGATTTCCAAAACCAGGTGCCTAAGTCAAACCCGAGTAGAGACTCCCGAAGGTTAAAATCACGTTCGTTGCTACACCAGCGAAACCAAAAAGTCACTTCAATCCGTAACAAGAAATATGCGACCTGACAAAGAATGAATACCAACACATAATGAGTAATCGATATCGAGAAGAGTTGACTCCCTCGTCCATAACCTAAATATTCCAAGATCACGTCCGTCTTCTTGATAAGATCACCCTAATTCATCAACCCCGTTGACCAAAAACTCATAGGTCTGATCCAACCAAGACCTCCCCGACCTTACGTTGTCCCACTGATAACTGAAGAATGGAATCCACTACCAATTACTGAAGTTGACATCCTCTCATACAAATATAAGGGAAAACTATAAACAAGCAAGCTAAACTATCCCAAAATCCACTTGGCTCTAAAAGTCCTTCATCTAAAAAAATAACAACGGGTTTGATCAACCCATCCCAAATTCGGAAATTGTGACTGAAGACCTCAATTGCACACTTGACTTTCTGATAAGTCGTGACGAACCAACTGCTCCCACGAGCTAAACCATGGTTAATACAAAATCTCACGTGACACCCACGCTCTCAAAACAGCTCAGGTGCACGACCATTTTCCAAGTTATCCAAAAGACTTACAATGAACTACCTCATTGGTATCTTAATTTTCATGATAACTTTCCTATAAAACGAACATGAATCCACAAGGAAGAAAGACAATAATGAATTGCTAATATACATGCATGCATTTTCCAACAAGTCCACATCCTACAACTGCCCGACCCAACCTACCGGTTACCGAGCCACTAGTGACACCACTATACTACTCAAACGCCCGTCTATGACACATGAGTAGCAAACCAATACATGGTTCTCCACTACATAATTACTAGCCCTACTCACATAAGCAAAATCCACGATTGCTTATATCACGATGTGATGACATCTAACCATTGGGATAAGAAGCTCACGATTCCTCATCGTTCTTGCCATCACCAAACCAACGACATAAAGACTCTCGACTAGTACCCAGTGGGCCTATATGCATATTGTTATCATCCCACTTACCTATGGGAACCAAGTCAACTTCGCACACAACACTTTTCCAAAACACAGGAGTTATACCATTTTGTGACACATAACTCTTCCACAATCCACTACCACCGACACATCATCAAACGAAACATGACCATGCACAACCATAAACAAGATAGACAATTGAAAGCTTACTCCAACTAGAAAACACAACATTTCACACTCCCCAGGAGAAACCACAATGCTTCTATGGCTGACTATGTTCCTTCTTTAACATAACCTTACCTAAAGAGTAAAGTACCAACGAAACGACGAGCCTTAACCGCTAATTGACTGTAACACCTATAAAATTCAAGCCAATTTAAAACTTTTTAAATTATTTAAAGCCATTCAGTCATTACAATTTGTTTTCAGAATAGTTTAAACATTAGAGTTCCCAGAAATCATAATCATCAATTAAGGAAGTGTACGGTCATGCCTTCGCCTTCCCGCGACCATCCGTTGAACCTGAAACAATAAACTGAAAACTGCAAGCCCGAAAGCTTATTGAGTTACCCCTAAAATACCAACGCCATACAAATATAACCATATCATATAAACATATAAGCAAACAAGCATCCAATGAGCCTTCAGCCTGATTGGACCGCCTCGCAGGGCCTACAACATATCTGGACCATTCTCCGAGCCTTCGGCCTGACTGGACCGCCTCCTCAGGGCCTACAGCCTATCTAGACCGCCCTGGGTATGTTGGCCTATAACACGAAGCAGGACCGCCTCAACCCAACCCCCAAACAAACAATCATGTGCACATGGATAACATACAAACAATAGCATGCATATAACAGTCACACCGATCTAACAGATCACAAAGCATAACAATAATCCTATAACCAGGATATCGACCTAACAGGTCGCTAACATAGCATCATCCTAGATACCAGGAACACCGACCTAACCAAATCACTGAGTATAGCTCATCATCATCCCAACTACTAGGATGTAAGTCAGTAGGCATATCATATAATAATCCGAATACAGTCCATAAATGGTCGGCCTTGGTGCCTTAGACCATGTTGATATAGTGAGGATAACTCACCTGACACTGCTGAAGTCCTGTGGATAATACTCCATAATACTCCAGCTGTTGGATGACAGAGTCCCGAACTGTCAACATCAAACAATACCTAATTAATAATTAGGTTCCAAGCCCAAGGTCCAACACACACTCCAAAGACCCAAAAAGTCAAGTAATGGGCCAATGCCCAACATATGGCCCAATTTTCCAAATTGCGCCCATACTTCTACATGGTCTTTCCTTATAGCCCATCTATTTATTCTAGTCCAAACTCTTGATATTCCAATGGCCCAATACCACATAATCATAAGGGCCTAATTATGGCCCATCAATGGCCCAATTTTTCAAATTGGGCCCAAGTCCCTCAAATGGTCCTTGACTCCATAAAATCCTTTCAATATAAGTCCAACAGTTACAAAACAACCCCTCCTCTACAATTATTCTCAAATAAGATCCACAAATTACCATTTCTACCCTGGCTTCAAGAATCCTTCTTAGAATAAGTCTGATATTTACTCTTTAATCCTCGGAAATCAAAAGTATATGATTTGGCACCCCGAAACCAACACCCCACTAATTGTTATTTGATTTTGTGACTATAATAATATAAAATAATAATAAAATTACTTTTCAAGGTTCCGGGTTTATTATTTTAATTATTCTATTTTTATATGGGATGTTACAGCTCTCCTCCACTTAAATTTGATTTCGTCGTCGAAATCGTTTCTAGTCATTCCTTACGCACCAGACAACTTTAGCACCACCGCCACAACTATGAGTACAGCCCCAACTTTTCCAAGGCAACCGTAACCAACCCTCGCAAGGTTCTTAAACCTAAAGGTAACAAATTCCTTGCAATATAATCACATTTACTCAATTCGCAATCTGAAGTCTCGAGATAGTCTAACTCTCTAACAGACGACCCGTACTGGATCATTGCCAAATTCATTGCACTTAACTCTCGAGTAGCTACTACTCACTTCTGATAACCTGAGGTTCCCACTAGAGGATAGAGACACAAACCAACTTTCCCTGCAATATACTTATACTTGACAGAAAAATCATCCGGAATATCGGATTACTGCCCGGTTGTTGAACCAACGAGAGATCTTACAGTCGCTCCACACGATACCCAAAGGAAACTCTTACTAGTAATAACCGCCCTAGCTATATCGCCACTCATGGCTCCATCAATCCTTTTGGTCCATCCGATTATAATAGTCTGACAATCTGTCATCATCAAATCAATTACGATAACTGAATACTACCATAATAATTGTAGTCTTACATCATGCCCGGTCTACTTGTCTCTCATCTAATTATTCAACTTTTGATATACGGGGTTCCAACATCTAGATACTTCTCATACACCTGAAGACTCAATTCGTCAATACCGCCCTAAACACGGAAACTGTCTGAACACTGATCTGCCTAAAGCAGTATGCTGCCACATGGCTACTTTCCAAAATCTACCAAGACCTCTTTGATCTCAATTCATTCACCAATCATCTGAAATATAGGGTCCCGACCCGGTCGCGAAGCTAAAGGACTCCCACATAGTTTCCTCACACGACTTCCGAGCGAAATCCTTCCCTAGAACTACGACTCTAACAACCCCCTGATCTAACTGATCAGATCCATGCGTCGAATCCCATCATTACCAAATCCACAGCTAAAAGCGATCGCTACATGACCAATGTTAGCCTTACATTACAAGTAACCTTAAGCAATCCATTGCTTGCTTGATCTCATAACTGTAGTGACGTTCCTACAGTCTTATCAGTGGCTTAACCAGGTCTAATCCCTCTAGGGAAACCCATAAGCCAATCCGTGAATTTCCATATCCTTGCTGCCACTCCCGAACTGTTGGGTACTACTGCCCCTTCAGTGTCCTAACAACACGCTCATGCTATCTACCAGCCTAGTAAATATTGCGGCTACACCCACAGAATTACATCACTCTAGCCCAATCTGCTAACCTTGTGAATGCTACGGCTATACCCATAGACTTACATCACTTCTCATACTACCTGATCGCTAGTGAATGCTACAGCTACCCCCACAGTCTTACAACACTTTCCATACTGGTCGAACACGCACTCGACCAAACACACAACTGGACTTAATTCATGGCTAGAATCCCAACCTGATTTTCCCAAGTTCTGCTATCAAGCATTGAGAAGACGCGATTCACATGCTGGGGAGTTTTACTGAACTCCCAACTCACATAACACTCAAACCAAGCAGCCACTAGGGTTGTCTTCCTTCCTAAAAACGATGCGAAACTTATCCCAGTTTCAAAAACAATCCTACCTCTGCGTTCCGGGACGATTCTCCCCCACTTAGATTCAACTAAGTCTTCACAATACATGGAAATTTGATAATTCCCAATCCTTCTTACTTTCCAACGATCGATCTGATGACAAGCAGACCTTTCTAACTAGTACTCCTTTACTAGCCAACCCCAAATGATCACATGCTTCTAATAATTAGATGAATACTTCCTGATACCCAGGGAAACCAACAGTCCCTTATGCTCGAATGATCCCACACCCAAATCTTGAAGTCCAAAGATAGACGCTCCAACTAGCATCTCAATAGTGAGCTACTTCCATTGGCGCTTTCCTCTGCCAATCAATAACGGTTACTAAAATCACTGAATCCTGACAATGTTGAATAACCATCCTGTGGGAACCTATCCGCAAACCTCCTTCATAATACCCTTCTTCCAAAGGTGCTCCAAACAAGTCTCCCGCTCTCGGGCTCTAGAAATCATTCCATTCAGGGTTCGCACCCTAACTCACCCACCCGCTCAAACATCCACAACTGAACTGAAGTAGTTGAAGCAACCTCTGCCCTAAACTGGGCTACATACTACTCCCAAGACATAGCCTACAATCCCAAAAGTGCAATAGATCGCATCATTAATCCTTACTGCCTGATACAAGAGATCCAAGGCAAACCAGATCTCATAATTACTCATGCCACATTGACCCACCGACGCTCACCGGTGCTGACATAATGTTGCCAATTCCTGTAACCAACTAAACCCAAGCTCGAATACAACCTGATCCAGGGGTCCCAAGTCTACTCAATCCCTCGAGATCGGAAACTGAAAGGGCACAATCCTGGCCCTATAAAACGACATTCCAATCCATCAATTAACCATTCTACTTCCAGCTGAAAAACCCTAGCTGAACATAATCATCACTCCTTTCCGAAGTCCCCACGACTCACATTCCGGTCTCGAGCAAAACCCCCGAGCCTTAAATCTAGAAACTCATGTGTTATCCTCTCCCGCTCAACCCGCAGAAATATAACGAGTACATATCATCTTCCCGATCCCAGCATAACTGCAGCCCTTTAATCATCTGAATATGTACCAATAACAAGTTCCGATACTAGAAAGCTCGATCGGCTCCTCCCCCTGTCGTCGTTATAGCTGTTGCGGCAACCGTCTCAGCAAGGGCTGCATAACGCTCATCGAAATATTCAGCCATCGCAGTCTTAATAGACCCAAACATCTCTGGCAACTGTCCTTGGACAACCCCGATCACCTCCTCCCGGATGATCTCACTGACATGGTCCTCTAATAATGCTGGCTACCCTAGCTGCCAGCTTTCGATCCTAACCTGGATCCGGTCGCAATACATCTCGAATAATCCATACAACAACAGGAAACCAACTCCTAATTAAACCCTAGGGGTTGTGACTTCCTTGCTACGCGTATGGGTCCTGTGCTTTCAGTAGTATGGGCCCATACTAACTTCCACACCTACCCATATTTGTATCAAGTATTACCACAACACCCTAACAATATACATAACATGGAGAGCGCTCAAACCTGACTCCTAGAGGAATGCTAAATATCTCGTAACTGGCATCCCGGCCGCACACAACCCACCCATCCATGAAATTTCCACCAACCCTGTAGCACCAGTGTATGCTAGCCATACATAACGCTGGACCCTATAGACTTTCGAATATCCAATCTTACCCTAAGCCCCTAATCAGACAAGAATAGAACATAAGGGCAAATCAAACATTCTCAGGCTGTAAGATCTTAATTATGTATAACCGTGATGCATACACTAAACAACTAAGTAATGATGTCAATCTCATATAAAGGAAACCCTAGGCTAGCATGCATCATGTAATCAGGCAATTCTATCATGCAATTCCTGAAGATCCCTAGCTTAGTACTAGCATGCTGTTCAAACATGTCACATAATCAAATAACTGTATGGTATTTTGGGGTCTACTTACTGGCTTCGGCTGATCGTACACTTCACATAATTTTTTACTTATTTTGAAAACCATTAAAAGTTCATTTTGAAATCTTTCCTTGATTTGAGACTGGATTCACACAAGTGTTCCTCCAATTCAATCAAACCAAGACTCTGATACCAACTTGTAACACCCATAAAATTCGAGCCAATTTAAAACTTTTTAAATTATTTAAAACCATTCAGTCATTACAATTTGTTTTCAGAATAGTTTAAACATCATAGTTCCCAAAAATCATAATCATCAATTGAGGAAGTGTACGGTCACGCCTTCGCCTTCCCGCGGCCATACGATGAACCTGAAACAATAAACTGAAAATTGTAAGCCCGAAAGCTTAGTGAGTTACCCCCAAAATAACAACGCCATACAAATATAACCATATCATATAAACATATAAGCAAACAAGCATCCAATGAGCCTTCATCCTGACTAGACCACCTCGTTGGGCCTACAACCTATCTGGATTCGGCCTGAGTGGACCGCCTCACAGGGCCTACAACCTATTTGGACCGCTCTTCGGGCCTTCAACCTGACTGGACCGCCTCCTCAGGGCCTACAGCCTATCCGGACCGCCCTGGGTATGTTGGCCTACAACACGAAGCAGGACCGCCTCAATCCAACCCCCAAACAAACAATCACGTGCACATGGATAACATACAAACAATAACATTCATATAACAGTCACACCGATCTAACAGATCACAAAGCATATCAATAATCCTATAACCAGGATACGGACCTAACAGGTTGCTAACATAGCATCATCCTAGATACCAGGAACACCGACCTAACCAGATCACTGAGTATAGCTCATCACCATCCTAACTACCAGGATGTAAGTCAGTAGGCATATCGTATAATAGTCCGAATACAATCCATAAAGGGCCGGCTTTGGTGCCTTAGACCTTGTTGTTATAGTGAGGATAACTCACCTGGAACTGCTGAAGTCCCATGGATAATACTCCATAATACTCCAGCTGTTGGATGACAGAGTCCCGAACTGTCAACATCAAACAATACCTAATTAATAATTAGGTTTCAAGCCTAAGGTCCAACTCACACTCCAAAGACCCAAAAAGTCAAGTAATGGGCCAAAGCCCAACATATGGCCCAATTTTCCAAATTGCGCCCAAACTTCTACATGGTCTTTCCTTATAGCCCATATATTTATTCTAGTCCAAACTCTTGATATTCCAATGGCCCAATATCACATAATCATAAGGGCCCAATTATGGCCCATCTATGGCCCAATTTTTCAAATTGGCCCAAGTCCCTCAAATGGTCCTTGACTCCATAAAATCCTTTCAATATAAGTCCAACAGTTACAAAACAACCCCTCCTCTACAATTATTCTCAAATAAGATCCATAAATTTCCATTTCTACCCTGGCTTCAAGAATCCTTCTTAGAATAAGTCCGATATTTACTCTTTAATCATCGGAAATCAAAAGTATATCATTTGGCACCCCGAAACCAACACCCCACTAATTGTTATTTGATTTTGTGACTATAATATTATAAAATAATAATAAAATTACTTTTCGGGGTTTCGGGTTTATTATTTTAATTATTCTATTTGTATATGGGATGTTACATTGACACATTCTTCTAACAATCACAATAAGATCACACACGTTAATGAAGCTGAACACATCCCATCAATGCACAAATAGACCAATAAAACTTCCAAATTCGGAGAATAATTCCAAAATTATCCAGAAATGTTGCCAAAACCCTGATCGAATCAATCGAAATACCAACCCAGCTGATACGACCTGCCAAAATTGAACTTTGTGTAGCCAAGTTTATACCTGAAAAACTGAACAATGTCGCTCCAATATCAGAACTTTTAATAACAACGTACAACTGCTAACTCAAACCCACTAGGAGCAATAACTCAACAACCAAGCAGTCGAGAGCACACCTACACAGAGACCAAGATATACGTCTTATAAAAACTCATGGAAGGTTGAAATATCAATTGCACCTTCAACTAGTACTGCTCGAAAACCCTCGATCAGCTCCCAGATGCTGAGGAAGAATGAAATGACCAATCGATCGGAAATGGATAGAAAACTAAACCTAATGATCCTACGCATACAGAACGAAGCCCACACGATAATACTCTTACCGAAATCTGAGTTCGATCAACAATTGTCCATCTCAACCAAAGATAACTAACCCATATCATGGTCTAACCTTGTTTCCTATAACACATAAATACTCTTACCCGACTCGTCCTCAGAATGAATAATGATAACCAAAAGGCCGATAGAGACAGGAACATACACTCCAATGAATCATGATGCCAACCCATGCTATCTACCAGCAACCAGATCCTTCGAATCCTCATGATTTTTCTCAATTCGAGTACGTATCTTGTGCCTCAAGTGGTACGGGCCCAATACTACCTTCCACACCTGTTCTTACTTTCCTCAAGAGTCATCTCGGATCCCCTAAGTCACTTCCTTATTACCATTCACATAGACCCTTGCACCAAACAACTTACTAAGGCACTTCCTAGTCTGTCCTGGTATTTTACATCCCATAAAAGCACGTTCTAACATTGTTCCTAATGCACTAGGAGCCCTACCTAACCTTGCTCTCAACTGCAAAGGAAACTTCTACCAATCTTAAGTAACTATCTTAAGCAATCACATGCAACAAAGATTAAGCAATTTTTCGACTGAAAGATCCTACCCTACAACGGTTAGACTTAGAAAAGAGCTACACAATAGAGCAAAATCAAACATTCTAAAATCATTTAATCCGTGTGGTTTGCACCCTAACACATTCTCTTAATAGTTAATTAACATCAGTATAGGCCTCACATAGCACAAAGCAAGCAACATTATAGCAGAAGAACCAACATGCAACAAGGCATCAACCACATATAAATGTGCTACCACAAGCATACACTATTGGTCTTCCTGACTCTTCCTCTAGGATTCTTTTCACACGAATGCATGCACTAGAACACCTTAACACTTTTTCTTAGGTCACTAGGAATTCCACCACTGCTAGTTGTACCAGCATACTCATATGCTTAGAAAATCCACCCTAACTTCGTAGTTTCTCACCTTAAATTTTGTCATACATAAGTGATCACACTAGTACACTCTAGTACTCTGTCCAAGATCACTAGGAATAATCACCCCACCTTGCTATCAGCTGTAGAATAAACTTCTACAATTGACAACTAACTATCTTATGGACACAATTACATGCAACAAGGATTAAACAGTCCTTTGATTGAAAGATTCCGCACTAAAGTGGTCGGACTCAGACAAGAGGTGTGCAATAGGGCCAAATCAAACATTCTAAAACTATTTAATCTTTGTGGCATGTAACTTAACATATTCACTTAATGGTTAACTAACATCAATATAGGTTTCACATATCACACACAAAAAGGCATTTATCCTAAGCAGACACTCTAGCATGAAACCATAAGCAGATCATTAACCTAACGTATAACATGCACATCATACTATAGTGCATATAGTAGAAACTTAAATACAACATATGAAGCAAGTATGGATATTTTGGGAGATCACTTTCCGAGCTCTGGCTGACAGTACACGTCGTATCTTCTCTTTTCTTCTCTTGAAATGAATCATTTCCAAAAAGGCTTATAAAAACTCTCAGATTCATTGTTTGAGTTTGGAATCTCATGAGTGTTCATCCAAATCCCTCAAAGCAGGGCTTTAATACCAACTTGTAACGTCCCAAATTCCAGAATAATTTTTCATTTCCAAAAAAAAAAAAAGAATAAACACCCATTTTATTCAGTTACATTCAAGTCAAATCAGTTATTCAGAAACCATAATTCAAAATCAGAGTTATAAAGAGGACAGTGCGGAATATCGAATCATAAAATTGTTGATGTGTTTAACATCCCAAAAATACCGATAAATTTTTCATTTTTAAACTAGTAATTCCATAAAACCATTTGTTCCGAAACCAATTAGAGTGAATTGTATTTTCCAAACATCAGTGTAAACCAAATATAATCTGTGTGGAAAAGCCATCAGAAGATGTTGAGTAGTCAGGTTGGGCCCTTCCATTCGGAACTAGAAATACTTAAAAATGTTAATCCACAAATCATAAGCACAAAGCTTAGTGAGTTCCCCAAAATACCACATACCATACAATGGGACCAGCCCAACATATACAGAAATGGGCCGAACCCAACATATACATGGACCTAGCTCAACATACACAAACGGGTCCAGTCCAACATACAATGAGCCTAACCCAACATAAATAATAATAGGCCCAAACCAACAAAAAAAATTGGCCCAATACAACATAAATAATAATAAGCCCAATCTAACATAAAACTGGGCCCAACGTAGCATATAAATGCAAGAGTCATAAAGACAATTAGCACAACCCATGAGTACAGTGGGAAGACTCACTTGAACTACTCAATAGAAGCTCAACAGCTACATCAGCAACAGACAGCTAACCCAAGCTTCCTAAAGCCAAACTGAGAACAGTCCTTAGACAAATACTCAATGCTACCCAAGTTTGACCAAAAGTCAAATTGGTCAAAAAGTCAACGGTCAAATTCAACTCTGTAATGTCACATCTTATGATCTGATGAGTCAAACACTCTATACGCTATCCACCAGTACCAGCGCCAACATCAGTGCCAGTATCTTAGGACATTATCAGCGCCAGTGTGAAGATCAACGTCAACATGTAGTTATATAATCTAATGTATTCTTTTTATATTAGGTAACTCTCTCTCTCTCTCTCTTTCTCTCTCTCTCTCTCTCTCTATATATATATATATATATATATATATATATATATATCAGATCCGATATCTTGGCGATAAGGATCGATTCTTAGTATAGATTAGATATAATCCGTTGATTAAAGGGATATACTTGTATAGATTCGTATATAATCAACATTATGGTGAAACCCTAATGTAAGTCTTGGTGACCGTCTTTATGACAACCTGTTTTCTTGGTGAAAACAAATCCTTTCTTAGTGAAAGACAATTTGGTGAATACTTCGTGTTCTTTACTTTTTCTGTTCTTTTTTTGGTTAGATTATTTTGTTCTTGTTTATTATACTTGAAGTGCATCTGATCGATACAAACCTTCAATTGGTATTAGAGCAGGTTTTTTGATACACTCAATTAATCATGTCGACTTCCTATTATCCCAAATCTTTTGGTCTCAACAAAATTCCTCTTTTCGATGAGCACAATTTCGCCATGTGGAAAACTAAGGACATGGTTGTTCTAGAAACCATAGACTATGAGATGCTTAAAATTGTGGAAAAGGGTCCTTGATATGTGCATATTTAACTATATAATTCATGCATATTTCTAATACTTTTAGCTACAGTTATGTTTATTTTAGGACAAAAGGTATTTATTATGTTTAAAATATGTTTTGTAGTAGCGAAGACTTGCTCGTGATAAAAAGAAAGCATAAGAAGTGTTGGAAGTAGGAAACAGTAGCTTAAATAAAAGAAAAGGAAAAAGAAGACTTGAATTCTAAAGACCACATCGTGGTGATCTCCAACACGAGGTAGTGAATGGAATATTTGCGACCAATCAGATGACTTACATGATACAAGATTTCGATGAAGACCACGTCGTGGTGGCTGTCAACCACGACGTGGTGATTGGGAATTGAAAATTATAAAATCCAAGACATTAGTTCGAAATCAAAAGAATGCAATTAGGTTCTGACCCTACCAGAGGATGTTGATGATTTTGTGGTTTATTGTGATGCGTCGATCATGGGGTTGGGTGCAGTTTTGATGCAGAGGGGTCGCGTTATTGCTTGTGCTTCGAGACAACTGAAGCCTCAAGAGGAGAATTACTCGACGCATCACTTGGAGTAGGGGGTTGTGGTATTTGCCCTCAAGATTTGGTGACATTACCTTAATGAGGTCTACTGTACTATTTACACGGATCACAAGGGCCTAAGGTATTTGATGGATCAAAAGAATCTGAACATGAGGCACTATATGTAGTTGGATGTGGTTAAGAATTATGATTGTGGGATCCTTTACCATCCGAGGAAGGCCAATGTGGTGGACGATGCTCTCATCCATAAGGTGGTTGCAGCTCCGATCAGGGATTTGTGGTTAAGGATGATAGTGATTACTCCACTCTGGGAGCAAATTCGAGAGGCTCAAATTGAGGCTATGAAGGAAAAGCACCGAAAGAGTGAGCGCATTGTGGGTCAGGTGGCTTTCTTTGATTATGATAACCGAGGGTTATTGACTCTCCATCGGAGGGTGTGGATTCCTTATTAGGGTGGTACGTATCAGGTTGTGATGGAGGAGGCGAACAAATTGAGGTTCTCTATCCATCTTAGAGCAACAAATATGCATATGGATCTTCGA
The DNA here is from genome assembly GCF_002870075.4 of Lactuca sativa. Lineage (NCBI taxonomy): Eukaryota > Viridiplantae > Streptophyta > Magnoliopsida > Asterales > Asteraceae > Lactuca > Lactuca sativa. Next base: position 42,067,309 of record NC_056631.2, on the reverse strand, counting down.
CTCGACTATTGGTGACCATGTATGAAGCGGGACATGGCCTGGTATATGGAGATGTGCTTGACTTGTAGGAATGTCAAGGACGAGCATCAACGACCTAATAAAAATTTGCAGCTGCTAGACATTCCCGTTTGGAAATGGGAAGAGATTACCGTGGATTTCATCACGAAGTTCCCTCAGACAACATGTAGAGTGGATTTGATATGGGTCATAGTGGATCGATTGACCAAGAGCGTGCATTTCATTCTGATTCAGGAGAGTATCTATGTAGAGAAGTTTACCGACATCTACATCAGAGAGGCTATGACATGACATGGGGTTTCAATTTCAACGCTCTCAGATAGGGATGTCTGGTTTACTTCCAGGTTTTGGAAGAGTTTTCATGAGGAGTTGGGTACTCGTCTCAATTTCTGCATGGCTTTCCACCCGAAGACTGATGGATAGAGTGGGCAGACTGTCCAGAATTTGGAGAATATGCTTCGAACATATGTATTGGATTTTGGTGGGAGTTGGAATACGTATCTCCCTTTAGCGGAGTTTTCATACAATAACAGTGATCATGCCAACATTGATCGACATCATTTTGAGGTGCTTTATGGGAGGAAGTGTAGGACCCTGATTTTTTGGGGTGAGATTGGTTAACAGGTCATAGGGAGTACTGAAGTAGTACTCAAGACTACTGAGTTGATTCAGTAGGTTCGGGGTAGACTTCAGATAGCTCAGAGTCGGCAGAAGAGTTAAGCCGACAAGCATCGATAAGATCTGGAGCTCCAGGTTGGGAATATGGTTCTCCAGAAGGTGTCACCTTGGAAGGTTTCATCCGATTCAGGAAGAGGGGCAAGTTGGGCCCCAGGTACATGAGTCCTTTCAGGGTTTTGGCCCAGGTGGTCCGAGTTGCTTATCACTTTGGTGTACCCGAGGAGCTTAGTCAGATCCATACGTTTCACGACTCTCAGCTACGGAAATGTTTGGTTGATGATTCCACAGTGGTTCTATTGAAGGATATTTAGGTGGATGATCGCCTGAATTATATTGAGAGACCGGTAGCGATCCTTGACAGGAAGACGAAAACCTTGAGGAACAAGGTTGTTGAGTTGGTGAACGTGTAGTGGAAGAACCACAAGGGTTCAAAATAGACGTGCGAGCCTGAGATCGATATGAGGGAGCATTAGCCAAAATTATTTGTGGTAGCGGACTTTGAGGACGAAGTCTGATTCAAGTGGGGAAGAATTGTGTAACATCCCAAAATTCAAGGCTGGAAATTTCATTTTTAAATAAGTTATTATAAAACCATAAGTAATAAAAACATCCTTAATAATATATCTTGTCAAAACCAAGGTGCCAGTAATCGAAACATGTTATCATAAAATAATATCATAGTGTAATCCCAAAGATCTCATGTACAGAAAACCATAGTGTGATGCGCTGCCATTGAGTTGACTCCTTTCCTTTGAAAACGTAGTACCTGAAACCAAAACTGAAAACCGTAAGCACGAAGCTTAGTGAGTTCCCCGATCATACCACATACCATACAGTAACATACATAGCCAAGCATATCTGGGTGTCAGCCTCCCCTTCGGTCTATTTTAACCGGATAACTTCCTAACACATTTGGGTGCTGGCCTCCCCTTCGGTCTCTTTCAACCGGATAACTGCCTAGCATATCTGGGTGATGGCCTCCCCTTCGGTGTCTTTCAACCGGATAACTGCCTAACACATCTGAGTGCTAGCTTCCCCTTCGATATGTTTAAATCGGATAATGGGAACTATTTCACCCCTACCCCTACCACATAATAACATAGCATAACATACATAAATATACTGTCAGACATATCTTGGTGCCCGACCTACCCCTTCGGTATCTTGCAACTGGTATCTGGGAGATGACCTCCCCTTCGGTATCTTCAACCAGTAACCAGGTAGATATTCACCCCTACCACTACCATATAATAACGTAACATAACATACTGCTAGGCATGCATGGGTTATAACGACCCCATTGGTATATTCCAACCGGTATCCAGGGACTATTTCACCCTTACTACTAATAACATGGATCACAGAGCATCCTAGCACACAAACATAACAGATAGTGGCATACCAGATAATTATCACAAAGACAATCATCTAACAAAAAACTCCTACTAGTGGACCGACATTTTGGCCTTATACCCACTTCTGCGGGAAGGTAACTCACCTCACACTACTGATGTCCCGCAGACACAACCCCAGCTGTTGGATATCATAACATCACCCAATTAATAATTGGGTCTCAACACATAACCATAATTTCTTGGAGTAACAGGCTACATTATCCTATCTTGGCTTGATTTAAGCCTAAGGCCCAATCCAAAGGCCCAAAAGTCAAAGTAGGAATCAAAGCCCAACATATGGCCCAATTTTTCTGAATTGGGCCCAAACCTTTACATGGTCTTATTCTAAGGCCCAACCATTTAGTCCAATCCAAACATTTGGTATTTCTATTGGCCCAATATCTCACAATCATAGAGGCCTAAATATGGCCCATCTATGGCCCAATTTTCCAAATTGGGCCCAAACCCTCACATGGGCCTTACCCTAAATCCCATTAAATTATTATAGTCCATATGATTGTTCTTGGATGGCCCATCAATATCCCAATCGCCAGAGCCCTATAGAAAGGCTCAACTCAAAGTCCAAGTGAAATTAGGGTTTTCACATAAAATGACGATTAGGGTTAAGTGTTTCTCACTTAACCCATTAAGGACTTAATCCATTATGTCTAATATTGCCTTAGATTAATTGCAAATGATTATTAATTAATTATTTTAAGTTTAGCAATTAATTCCAGTGTGGGTCCCGATCAATCCCCAAAATTAGGGTTTCCAACCCAAATACTAGCCCATTAGTAACATGGTTAAGCTTTTAGATCACTTTGGGATTCATTGGGCCCATTAGGGTTTCATAAGGCCCATTAGGATTTCGCTAGTCAGGCACCACCCACTACCACCTCGGGTAGTGATGGTCAACGGTGGCTCACGACGGCGGTTAGGGTTCTAGTCCAATCGAGTCCAAGCACTCCAAAAGCAATCCAAACACAAACTAAGCACACCGCCACCCAACACGGTGACCCGTGGCGGTAGGAGGCAGCAGGCACCACCTCACAGTGCTGGTTATGGGTTTTCTTTTCATTATTTCATCACCAATTACAATTTTACAATGTAATACCCTAAAATAAACACACATACTATGATAAACACACTCACACAACCACCCTTGTGGTGGCTGGCGGTGGTACAAGGTGGCAGCCACTACCTCACGGTGGTGGTGGTGGCAACTTTTGCCAAGATTTCCACACACAAGACCCAACATGAACAGTCCACGCCAAAACACACATACATATATGAACACAATCATCCTTCACGGTGGCATACGGTGGTCCCGGCGATAGGCAGCAACACAAAATGAAAGGAGGTCGGAGTAGCTTCGACGACTGTCGTGAAACATCTATGATAGGTGGCAGAAGAAAGAAGAAGAAGACATGGAAGGGTGATGGCAGCAGGCGTTCACAGCCACGTCGGTGGTCTTCAAGAGCTCAATCCCGGTGGTCTTCATTGTCGTCGACAGCAGAAGCAGCGGTGGTCGATGCAACATTGGAAGAAAACGAAGAGGGTGGTCGTTCCACCGAAGATAGAAACAGTGACGCGTCGAGGTGAGTTCCTTCCGATCTCCCACTGCCATGACGTCTAAGGGAGGTTTCCGTCTTCAATGGGATGACACAACGGTGGCTCGGTGGTCGGAGAACCAAAAGGGTGGCGGCCGACCATAGAGGAAAGGAAAAGTGGCAGATGCTCATATTTTTAGGGTTAGGGTTCACATGGTGAGGGTGGCGACTTATAAACCCCGTCCACTTTTAAAACTTTTGCATAGTTACAAGTCTAGTCCCTCCTCATAGGATCTTTTCGAATTTAATCAAATATTTACCCCTTTAGCCCTTGGTTGCATAAATCTTTTACAATATAAATCCAAAATTTACATTTTATCCCTTGATTCCATAATTCCTTTTATATTGAGTCCTAATTGTTACCAAACAGCCCTTGTCTTCAATATTACTTACAAATTAAGTCCGAATTTTACACTTTAACCCCTGCCTTCTTAAATTATGACAGCTAACTCCTCGAGACCAACACCTTGCTATATAATTACTAATTTTAGGGCTATGATTCATTCATTAATTTGTTTATTTATTTATTAAATAAATAGGGTGTTACAACTCTCCCCCACTTAAATTAGACTTCATCCTCGAAATCATTCCTTACCATTTCTTATACACCAAACCACTAAAGTTACATGGTCACCACCCTGGGCACACCCTAGTCTTCCCATGGTAGCCATGACCAATCTTTGCAAAGCCCTAAAATCCACGGGTGAACGAAGTCCTCACAATAAGAGCACATCTACTCCGTCTGAAATTTGATGTCTTGAGATGGTCTAATTCCCTGACAGACCACTCATATTGAATCATTATCGTTAAATCCAGTCCGTTTATCCCTCAACTGACTACTCAACTTCTAATAGCTCGAGGTTCCCACTATAAAACAGGATCACATACCTAATTGTCCCTGCAGATCACTTATACTTGGGCAAGGCTCAGCTAATCCCACTGTGAGTGACTCGTCACTTCCCAATCAACCAACTATTCCGTCCGTACTTGCAACCTAAAACACAATTACTAACACTACCCAAAAGTTGAAACTGCCCGAACACTGAACAGCCTGAAGCAGTATGTTGCCACATGGTTGTTTTCTAAAATCTACTGAGACCTCCCTTGTCTCAGTTCGTTCACCAATCATCTGAAATACTAGGTTCCGACCCGGTCATGAATCTAAAGGACTCCCACATAGTTGCCTCACACGACTTCCGAACGAAATCCTTCCCTGGAACTAGTTGCCACTAGTTATCATGCCACCTAGACTCTAATAACCTTCTAATCTAACTAATCACGTCCATGCGTCAAATCCTGACATCACCAATTCCAAGTCTAAAAGTGATTGCTACCTGACCAATGGTAGCCTTATATCTCACACAACCTTAAACAGTCAATTGCTTCCTTGATGTTGTAATTATAGCGGCGTCCCTACAGTCTTGTCACTGGCTTAACCAGGTGTAATCCCTCTGAGGAAATCCATAAACCAATATGTGGATTTTCCACGCCCTCATTGCTACACCCGACTGGTGGGTACTATTGTTCCTTCCGCGTCCTAACAACGCACTCATGCTATCTACCAACCTAGTGAGTACTACGGCTACACCCGTAGACTTACAACACTCTATCACTATCTATCAACCTCATGAATGCTACGGCTACACCCGTAGACTTACAATATCCTTGCATTATCTAACCGCTAGTGAATGCTATGGCTAACCCTGCAGTCTTACAACACTTTCCACACTATCTGACTGCTTGTGAATGCTATGGATTCCCCCGTAGTCTTACAACACTTTCCATACTATTTGACCGCTCGTGAATGCTACGACTACCCCCGTAGTCTTACAACACTGTCCATATTAGGTCGAACATGCACTTGACCTAACTCTCAATTGAACTTGAATTCTAATTGGACCTGTAACCTGGTTCCCTAAACCTATTATTCGGTGCCAAGGAAGACGTGAACCAAATGTTGGAACGTTTTCTGAACTCCCAACTCACCAAATACTCAATCAAGATGGTCACTCGACCGCCTTCCTCCCTTACTGGGATGCGAAACTCATCTAAGTTTCACACTTATTTTCGCTTCTGGATATTTGATTGATTCTCGCCCACTTACCTTCAGCTAAGTCTTAACGACACATGAGAGATGAAGGGTTCCCAATCGTTCTTACTTTATAATAGTCCATTGTCAACAATCTGAGCTTACCAATGTTAACGATCAATTACCAGTCAAACCTTAAGATCGCCCATTCTATGAAATCCTAAAGAGTACCCTTGAGATCTAGTCTAGTCTGACACCTCAATCCATCTCCCATGCTATCAAATGCAGACCTTAATCTTCACTCTGGCTGTCAAATCCTCATTCCCACTCCCAATCTCACAGCACTACTAAACTCTGACCGAACACAACCCATGCAAGAAATGCAATTCTCTTGAACACCCAATGACCGAACACCCATGCATCTAACACTCGCAACTAACTCCACTATCTTCATGCTACCAGTTGTTCCCTAACAATGGTAGTGCCTTAAACTCCAAAGTTCATCCATAGACAATTGACGACCATACCTGAACCATGATAGAACCATTGAACGCTGACTTCACTGGAGAATTATCGCTCTAACCCTAACCGAATATCCTCTGAAAATACCCCGCACAGATCCTAACGAAGATCCGGAATGATAATGGTGCACGTGGAACCCACTCCGCAAGATGCGTCCCTCTATGGGTTCATCAAGGACTTTTCGGCATGCAGGTTGGCATACATGATCCTTGATAACTTAAACACAAGCAAAAAACCGACCTGAGATCTGACTTATCCAAACTCACTCACAATTCCAAAGTTATATTGTAACGACCCAATTTTCACGTCCAAAAATTTCGTTATAAAACATTACATGAAAGCATTAATAGTTAAAACATTGTTTGATTAAACCATTTCACATCGAAAACCAAATTGAAAACCACAACATTCGATCAGTCAAATATCAGAGTATCAATCCCAGAATAAACTCGTAATTGCGGAAACAAGAGAGTGTGTGTGTGTGACATGCTGCTACCGCGCCGGCTCTTTTCCCCTAGCTGAGGAGGTACCTGAAACCAAAACTGAAAACCGTAAGCATGAAGCTTAGTGAGTTCCCCCATTGTACCACATACCATATAATCTCATAACATACATATATTGTCAAGCATATCTGGGTGCCCGACCTACCCCTTCGACCCTCTCGACCGGATATTGCCTAGCATATCTAGGTGCTGGCCTCCCCTTCGGTCCTCTCGACCGGATACTGGGGAACTATTCCTCCCCTCTACTACTACCACATAACATGTATCACAATATTAGAATCTATCTAACATGGTTGGGTATGACTACCCCTTCGGCCCTACCGACCGGATACCTCGGGGACTATCTCCCCCTACTGTCACTAGCACATAGCATCATATCATACTAGCACATAAACATAACACAGGTAGTAGTAATCCCTAGATGAATATCACAGAGACAATCATCTACATACAACTCCTACTAGTGGGCCGGCATTGTGGCCGTAGACCCACCGCTACTGGAAGGTAACTCACCTCGAAGTAGCTGCTGATCTGATCGGGAACTGACTGTCTACTGTTGCTGTTGCTGCTCCGGAAATCCTCCGGCTGCAATTCCCACAACATACTCAATCAAACACTGCTAACTGTCCTTTGGGTAAAATGACCATTTTACCCCTGATCATGCCCTAAGTCAAAGTCAGAGTCAACTTTCAGTTGACCCGACTCGCCGAGTCCCTACCCAAACGATTGTCCGGAATCCCGTTTCTACTCGTCGAGTTAGGCGACGACTCGACGAGTTCTCCTTCTAAACTGATATTCAAGTCCTTCATCCTACTCGCCGAGTTGTATGAACAACTCGTCGAGTTCATCTTCATCCGAAGAACACTTATGCTGCGACTCGCCGAGTTGTATGAACAACTCGCCGAGTCTGTTCTTGATCTAAGGAGATTGCCTTGAACTCGCCGAGTCAGGGCATTGACTCGCCGAGTTCCTCCATAGATGATTTCAGCTTCCGACTCACTGAGTCACACTCCGTGACTCACTGCTCACTCGACACTACGAAAAGGGGACAAACTCGGAGACTCGCAAACCGACTCGCCGAGTCAGATGAACGACTCGCCGAGTCGTTGCCATGCAACCATTAACTACACTGATTTGCTCGATTCCAGTCCATTCCATTCACAGATCTGGGTTCCTAGAGCATGAATCACACGTAAAGTTTCCAACTTTACGTGTAGATATTCACCAATAAGGGTTTTAGGGTTCAAAATGCACCCAAAAGGGTAGATCTAGGGTCTTCATGCAATGAGGGTCCATAAAGGCAACAGATCTGAGCTCCTGGAGCTCAACCATGCCTAGATCTAAGGGCCAATCAGCTTATTACGAAATAATTTGCACATACAAGCTTGGGGATTGGCTCAAGAATGACTTAAATGAAGTAATAAGCATAGAAACAGGGGGAAAACGGGTTATACCTCAAAGGAACTACTGAGAGGGCACAAAGATGCTTGGATTCCTTCCCTTCCTCTTGATCTACTTCCCTTTTGCCTCAAAACCTTCAAGAACACACAACAATTGCTTCAAACTCTCTATGAATAGCTTAGAACGAGGGTTGGAAGCTCTGGGGGGTGAATGGGGGCTAGCTTGGGGCGGATATGTTGTTTAAATAGGGTGCAAACCCCTGAAACTTAGGGTTTCATCCAACAGCGGTGACTCGCCGAGTCCGGAATATGGACTCGCCGATTCACCAACTTAAACGTGTCCCGGGGTCCCGTCTCCACTCAACGAGTCGGACCTAAGACTCGTCGAGTCCAAGGCTAAAAAGGTAAAATACTCAAATAAGATTTACGTACTAGGAAACAGGTGCTACAAATCTCCCCCACTTATTTTAGACTTCGTCCTCGAAGTCTGCTGCTCGATCCTGAAACAGCTCGGGGTAATGCTCCATCATCTCGTCCACCGGCTCCCAAGTCCATTCTGAACCCTTGCAGTGCTGCCATTGCACTTTCACTAGCTCCACCCTCTTGTTCCTCAAATCCTTCGACTTCTTGTCGAGGATTGCGACTGGGCGCTCAATGTAATTCAGGCTGTCATCAACCTAAATATCCTCTAACGGAAGTACTGCTGAGTCGTCCACTAGGCACTTCCGCAGCTGAGAAACATGGAAAGTGATGTGGATCTGGCTGAGCTCGACTGGCAGATGCAGCCTATACACCACCTTGCCCACCCGGGCTACAACCCTGAACGGCCCAATAAACCTCGGGCCCAACTTGCCCCGTTTCCTGAATCGAATGACGCCCTTCCAAGGCGACACCTTCAGGAGAACCATATCCCCAACTTGGAACTCCAAGTCGGATCGACGTTTGTCGGCGTAACTCTTCTGTCGACTCTAAGCAGTCTGAAGCCTGCTCCGAACCTGCTGGATCCTCTCGGTCGTCTTGAGCACCACCTCGGTGCTCCCCATGACTCTCTGACCAACTTCACCCCAGCATATTGGGGTCCTGCACCTCCGACCGTACAACATCTCGAATGGGGGACGGTCAATACTCGCGTGGTAGTTGTTGTTGTAGGAGAACTCGGCCAAGGGAAGATAGGTATCCCAGCTACCACCGAAGTCTAACACACACGCCTGTAACATATCCTCCAAGGTCTGGATGGTCCGCTCGCTCTGACCATCCGTCTGCGGGTGAAAGGCGGTGCTAAAATGCAAACGAGTGTCCAACTCGTCATGAAATCTCTTCCAAATTCTGGAAGTAAAACGCACATCCCTGTCCGAGATAACCGATACTGGCACCCCGTGCCGCACCACGATCTCCCTGATATAGATGTCGGCCAATTTCTCGGCCGATATGCTCTCCTAAATCGGGATAAAGTGAGCACTTTTGGTCAATTGATCCACGATGACCCAAATCGAATCCACTCCACGTGCGGTCCTGGGAAGCTTCGTGATAAAATCCATTGTGATATCTTCCCATTTCCACAGTGGAATATCCAACGACTGTATCTTGCCATGCGGTCTCTGATGTTCGGCCTTGACCTTCCTGCAGGTCAAGCACCGCTCAACGTACCATGCCACATACCGCTTCATGCAGGGCCACCAATAATCTAGACGAAGATCCCTATACATCTTCGTCGCCCCGGGATGAATAGAGAACCGGGACTTGTGCGCCTCCTCCATCAAAATCTGGCGCACGCCTCCGTGATACGGCACCCACACCCTACGGTGTAGTGTCAATAATCCTCAACTAGCTACCTCATGAATATAGCCACATTCAACAGAGATAAGATAATCCTTCGAGTAAGAGACCCATCCCTAGAATGGTTGGACTCGAACAAGAGCTATGCAATAGGGTTAAGTCCATCACTCTGAGATTATCTGGCATGTGTCCCATGCGACTTAGCATATTCACTTAGTAGCTAACTCGCATCACTAAGAGCCCCACAAAGCACAAAGCAAAAAACATTCAAACAATGGAAAAACTAATCATCATACTCCAATCAAACCATTCTATCATCTAATCAGAAATCTGTACATGCAATTCAAAAGCTCATACAATTAGGCATAACCTAAACAGACTATCCTATCACTAACAGATCAGTTCTAGCATACAAGTCTACATGCACATACAATAGGCATATAATGCATCCTTCCTAGATCCTTAGCCCTAATATAACATGCAGTTATCATAATGATATCATAACATAACATATCATAACAATTATGGGTATCTTGGGGAAGACTTACTTGAGCTCAGCTGATTGGACGCATCACACACCTTGTTCTTTTCAAAATTGTTTTCTCTTTTCAAACTTCTTTTTATAAAATGATTTTACTTTTGAATTTTTTTTATACCAAGTCCTTAGTTTGAGTCCAGACACACCCGAAAGTATGTCTGAATCCCTCAAACCAAGGCTCTGATACCAACTTGTAACATCGTAAAATTCAAGGCTGAAAATTTCATTTTTAAATAAGTTATTATAAAACCATAAGTAATAAAATCATCCATAATAATATCTGTTGTCAAAACCAAGGTGTCAGTAATCAAAACATGTTATCATAAAATAATATCAGAGTGTTATCCCAAAGATCTCATGCGTGGAAAACCATAGTGTGATGCGCTACGATCGAGCCGACTCTTTTCCTTTGAAAACGTAGTACCTGAAACCAAATCTGAAAAATGTAAGCACGAAGCGTAGTGAGTTCCCCGATCATACCACATACCATACAGTAACATACATAGTCATGCATATCTGGGTGCCGGCCTCCCCTTAGGTCTATTTCAACCGGATAACTGCCTAACATATCTGGGTGCTGGCCTCCATTTTGGTCTCTTTCAACCGGATAACTGCCTAGTATATCTGGGTGTTGGCCTCCCCTTCAGTCTCTTTCAACTAGATAACTGCCTAACACATTTGGGTGCTGGCCTCCCCTTCGGTCTGTTTCAACCGGATAACGGGGACTATTTCACCCCTACCACTACCACATAATAACATCCTCCCTAATAAATAAAGAACTTTTTGCCACATGTCCTCTTCTCCTTCAATTGGACACATGGCATTTTCTAGAAATTTTAAATTTTCTATTTTCCACTTGTCATTTTATTGTATTTTTCATTTTATTAAATTAAAATTCTACATTTAATATGTATGGTATTTATTAGAAAGGGTTTATATATGTAATGTATTCAATACATTAAAGTCTCATTAATTTTAATAATTCAAATTTTTTCTCATTTTTCTTATAAATTCAAACTTTTCAAATTGTTAAAATTTCATATTTAAGTTTTTCTAAATAAACCCATGTAATACATGGGTCTCACACCTAGTAGCATAACATACATAAATATACTATCATGCCTATCTGAGTGCCCGACCTACCCCTTCGGTATCTTTCAACCGGTATCCGGGAGCTGACCTCCCCTGCGGTATATTTCAACCGGTAACTGGAGACTATTTCACCCTACCACTACCACATAACAACGTAAGATAACGTACTGTTAGACATGCATGGGTTATGACGACCCCTTCGGTATCTTTCAACCGGTATCCAGGGACTATTTCACCCTACTACTAATAACATGTATCACAGAGCATCCTAGAACACAAACGTAACAGATAATGGCATACCAGATAATTATCACAAAGAAAATCATCTAACAAACAACTCCTACTAGTGGGCCGACATTGTGGCCTTATACCCACTTCTACTGGAAGGTAACTCACCTCACACTGATGAAGTCCCGCAGACACAACCCCAGCTGCTGGATGACAGATTCCCAAACTGTCAATATCAAAACATCACCCAATTAATAATTGGGTATTAACACATAACCATAAGTTCTTGGAGTAACAGGCTACATGACCCTATCTTGGCTTGATTCAAGCCCAAGGCCCAATCCAAAGGCCCAAAAGTCAAACTAGGAAACAAAGACCAACATATGGCCTAATTTTCCAAATTGGGCCCAAACCTTTACATGGTGTTATTCTAAGGCCCAACCATTTAGTCCAGTCCAAACATTTGGAATTTCTACTAGCCCAATATCTCGTAATTATAAAGGCCCAATTATGTCCCATCTATGGCCCAATTTTCCAAATTGGACCCAAACCCTCAAATGGGCCTTACCCTAAAGCCCATTAAGTTTTTATAGTCTATATGATTGTTCTTGGATGGCCCATCAATATCCCAATCACCAAAGCCTAATAGAAAGGCCCAACTCAAAGCCCAAGTGAAATTAGGGTTTTCACAAAAAATGACGATTAGCGTTAAGTGTTTCTCACTTAACCCATTAAGGACTTAATCCATTAAGTCTAATATTGCCTTAGATTAATTTGAAATGATTATTAATTAACTATATTAAGTTTAGCAATTAATTCCAGTGCAGTTCCAGATCAATCCCCAAAATTAGGGTTTCATGAAATTAGGGTTTTCCAAACCCTAATTAGGGTTTCTAACCCAAATAATAGACCATTACTCACATGGTTAAGCTTTTAGATCACTTTGGCATTCATTGGGCTTATTAGAGTTTAATAAGGCCCATTAGGGTTTCGCTAGTCGAGCACCACCCACTACCACCTCGGGTAGTGGTAGTCAATGGCGGCTCACGAAGATGGTTAGGGTTCTAGTCCAATCGAGTCCAAGCACTCCAAAAGCAACCCAAACACAAACTAAGCACACCGCCACCCAACACGGTGGCCGGTAGCGGCAGCCACCACCTCACGGTGGTGGTTATGGATTTTCTTTTCATTATTTCATCACCAATTACAATTTTAGAATGCAATACCCTAAAATAAACACACATACTATGATAAAAACATGCACACAACCACCCATGTGGTGGTCGGCGGTGGTACAAGGTGGCAGCCACCACCTAACGGTGTTGGTGGTGGCGACTTTTGCCAAGAATTCCACAAACAAGACCCAACATGAATAGTCCATGCCAAAACATGCATACATATATGAACACAATCATCCTACATGGTAACATGCGGTGGTCCCGACGATAGGCAGCAACACACAACAAAAGGTGGTCGGAGTGGCTCCGACGACTGTCGTGAAGCTTCTATGGTTGGTGGCAAAAGGTAAAAGAAGAAGACACAAAGGGACGGTGGCAGCGGACGTTCATAGCCACGTCGGTGGTCTTCAAGTGCTCAGTACCGGTGGTCTTCGTTGTCGTCGGCAGCAGGAGCAGCAGTGGTTGATGCAAAAGTGGAAGAAAACGAAGAGGGTGGCGGTTCCACCGGAGATATCAACAACGACGCCCCGAGGTGAGTTCATTCCGATCTCCCTGCCATGTTGTCTAAGGGAGGTTTTCGTCTTCAATGGGATGACACAAAGGTGGTCGGTGGTCGGAGAAGCAAAAGGGTGGCGGCCGACCATAGAGGAAAGGAAAAGTGGCGGCTACTCATATTTTAGGGTTAGGGTTCACATGATATAACAACCCAAAAATCATGACCAAAAATTTCGTTTTTAATTTAATAATAAAGCCACAAGTGTCAACCATTCATTCAAAACATATCACATAAGAGTATCATGTCTAAAACATTATTTTATTTTATCAGAGTAAACATCCCAGGCTAAAACTCCTTTGGTGTGTGTGCCATGCGATCACCCTGAGCTCTTCCCTCTGCTACCGGAAGTACGTGAAACCAAATCTGAAAACTGTAATCACGAAGCTTAGTGAGTTCCCCAACCTACCACATACCACATACTGGGCCCCCGCCCGCTGCATCAGGACGTGCCCGACATCGGACTAGCTCCGGCATCGGGCCCCGCCCGACATCGAGACCCACTCGGTATACATATTTGTTTCTCTTAGGCCTCGCCTGTCTCTGGGCCTCGCCCGCTAAACATATACAACATATAACACGTAAGCTAAACACACTCTATTGTATTCTTGTACTAAGGCCTCACCCCTATCCTGCTACTGGTGAGCCATGGAACACCGTCCATGATCCTGCTGATAGTGAGATGTCCCCCCCCCCCCCCCCCCCGCACACAATCACCTCTCTCCTATCTCGGGCCTCGCCCCTGCTCTACTACTAATGAGATACGGAACCCCGTCCATTCTCTGCTAGCGGTGAGATATGAGACCTCGCCCACACTTATCTTCCTACCAGGCACATACAAGTAACACATAGACAACAAGTATAAACTATCATTCAAGCATTCCTCGGGCACCCGACCGACATTTGACCTTGATCCGGAATCACATACTAGCATATAGTGCCTAGGACTAACCCCAGGGTCTTCCTACTCATAAACTACATGGGCCGGCATTGTGGCCGTAGACCCATTCACACAATGAGGAGACTTACCTCGCACTGCTGAACCCTGTTGATACTCCTTTGGCTGTTGACTGGCAAATTCCCGAACTGCTGACCCTTCAGCTTCCCGAACTACCAATACCAAACATCACTTAGTCCAATACAATAATCCTTTTTAGGGTAAAATGACCATTCTACCCCTAGTCCAACTTGGTCCACATCTAAAGCCCAAAACTAAGGCCCAGTACTGAGTAAGCTTCCCAAGCCCACTTGTCGCCCACTAATGGCCCAATTTGCTAAATCGGTCCCAATCCCTCTAATGGTCCTTACTCTAAGCCCAAACATTTCCTAGGCCCGTATTATCTGACTTCTGCTATCCCACTAAGGCCTAAAGTCCAAAGCATGGCCCAATCTGAGGCCCAATAACTCGAAGCCCAAACTACTAGAGTTCGCGGGGCGTACACTCACGTACGCTAAGCGTACTGGGTGAATGGTAAGTACGCTGGGCGTACGTGCATGTACGCTCAACGTAACCCCCTGTTAAGCCCTTTCCTCATTAAGTGCTTAATACTCCGATCCAGAAGCTACAATCTTAGATCCAAGTCCTTTTTAACGTCTTAATCCATAAAGTCACTGACTTGGTGACTTTGCATGCCCCAAAAAATCCCAAACTCTAAAAATGACTTTCTACTTTCATGCAAATGGTCTTAACTCATGCATGAACCCATTAAGACCTCAAATATGGAAACTTCAATGCTTAAGGGACCCTTTTAGCTATGAGGGTGGAAAACCTAAGCTCACGAACGATATTTCATCAAAAAGATCCATTCTTGGGACCAAAATACTCCAAAATCACACTACATTAGATCTAAGCATTCTTAAGTAAAGTTGTGAACTTTATACCTCCAAAGGGTTCCAAATGACGATGCTATTCCAGATCTATAAGCTCCAACTTCCTAAGTTCCTCCTTGACAACTTCTTCTTTCCTCTTCCAAGCTTAAAACCATTAAGATGAGCTTCCCAAGGTCAAGATTTCACAAGAATGAATGGATGAGGCGTTCTAGGGTTTCTCTGAGGTTAGGGAGGCTAATAAGGAGGCTAGGGTTTGAGCCATTATGTTCTTTATATAGTGGCTCACCCTAAAATTAGGGTTTCTGGGTATTGGACGTACGTTGGGCGTACGCCTAAGGCACCTGCGACCATTTCCCTTTGAGCGTTGGGTGTAACCCAACCTTACGCTGGGCGTACCCAGCTAAACACATGCGTGCACTTCATGCATGCAAGGGACTGCCTTGCCAACTTTTCCATTAAGGGACCATAAATGTTAACAACTTCAAAATGCTATAGCTCCTTCATCCTAAGTCCGTTTCCGACGAACTTTATATCCATGAAAAGGTGGCGAGAAGCTCTACACTTCTAGTGATACACCCTGGCCAAAAACTTCACGAATAAAACTCAAAAACCATGAAAGGCCATAACGCCCCTAGCCTTGGCCTTTGAAATCCATAAATGAATACTTTCAGAACATGGTGTTACACATGGTGAGGGTGGCGGGTTATAAACCCCATCCACTTTTAAAATTTTTGCATAGTTACAAGTCTAGTCCCTTCCTATAGGATCTTTTCGAATTTAATCCAATATTTACCCCTTTAGCCCCTAGTTCCATAAATCTTTACAATATAAATCCAGAATTTACATTTTATCTCTTGCTTCCATAATTCCTTTCATATTGAGTCCTAATTGTTACCAAGTAGCCCATGTCTTCAATATTACTTACAAATTAAGTCCGAATTTTACACTTTAACCCACGTCTTCTAAAATTATGACAGTTAACTCCTCGAGACCAACACCTTGTTATATAATTATTAATTTTAGGACTATTATTCATTCATTAATTTGTTTATTTATTTATTAAATAAACTAGGTGTTATAAATTGTAGCACCCGATTCAAGTTACTTTTCATTCTAACCCTTGGTGTGTAAATGTTTTGCATATTTGGTCCCTAGGGGGTAATTTTGCCAATTCTGGGAAAGTTAGATTACGCCGGGCATACGTACTCAGAGGGAAAACCCTAAATTTTAGGTTTTGGACCCTATTTAAACATTATTATGACCCATTTTCCTCTCATTTCTCAGCCTCCATTTCCCTTTGAGTCTTATTTCGAAATCCTAGCCCTTTTTGAAGAGATTTGACTTTCTTATGTGTGTTTCTAGTGTGTCTTGGTGATATTTGAAGAAAAAGAGCGTGGAAGAAAGAGCTTTGGTCAAAGGAGAGTTTGTAGATCCAGATTTCTCACATTATTTCCTGCTTCATTGAGGTATAAAGCTTGGAACTTTCTCCTTATATGCTTAGATCTAGTCTTTATGAAATTTTGGTCCCTTTTGGTCATATGATGAGATCTAGTGGGTTTCTTCTACTCTGGAAGTTAGGAGTTGTTTCTCTTAATATTTTTGAGGTCCTTAGTCCATAAAGTTAGCATTTTGATGGTTGTGGATCAACCATGCATGTGTTTAGGTCCTTTTGGTGAAAATAGAATGTTAAAAGTAAGGGTTGGGTCCTTTTGAGCCATGCAAAGGCTCCAAGTTCGTGACCTTATGGATTAATACGTTTAATAAGACTTGGATATGAAGATTGGGTGTTTGGTTGCAAGTATTAAACATGTAATGGGAAAAGTGCTTAATGGGCATGTACATTGGGCTTACACAAGCGTACACTGCCTGGTCCCTGGTTATGCACGCTTCATGGTACGCTGGCATACCCGGCTCGTACGCAGCGCTTACTGGTGATTGATGTGGTATGATGGGCATAAGTCAAAGTATGCCAGGCGTACTCAATTACTGTTAACTTTTGCGGTTTGGGACATTTTTCGACTAGTAGAGTTTTGGGTCTTGTTGGGCCATTACTAGGATTTGAGCCTTCTTGGAGTTAGGACCAAAATGGATTTTAGGCATCGTTTAGGAAGTTGGGCCATATTGGGTTTTTGGTGCTATTGGATTGGGCCTCGGATTTTGGGCCAAGTGAGGAAACGGTAAAATGGTCTTTTTCCCCCGTGTGTTGGACAAATGGACTAGGATTGCAGTTATAGGTTGTGGACCAATTATCAATTGGGTATTATTTGATGGTTTTAGCATCGGGATTTACCGGATCATCAGTCCGAGCTTTTATTTGAGATATTTACAAGTTTGAGGTGAGTTTACCCAGTGTATTTAGTGGGTCAAAGGCACGGACGCTGGCCCATGGTTTATTATGATCAGGATGCTAGTTGTCTGCATTAGGGATGAAAGTGGGTCCAAACCCGGACCGAATGGACCCGGACCCAGAAAACCCGGAACCAGTTAACAAGATTTTGTAGAACCGGAAACCGGACCGGTATATAGGAACCGGTTCCAGTTTGGTTTCGGGTACGGTACCGAGTAAAGTGGGTCTAGAACCGGAAAATCTGGAAACATTAAAGTGGGTAGGTTGGAACTGGATAAAGTGGGTTTAGAACCGGAAAACCCGAAAGAGCCGGAATTTTTTGGTAATTACTTACAACTTAGTGGGTTGAATTTTGAAAATTTTCATATTGATATCCCGACTTTGGGGGACTGTAACTCATTGAATAAGTAACCAAAATTAACATAATTATAGTCTAAAATCATGTACAAACTCTAAAATACACTCTGGAAAAAACCGCATGTCAATCCGACTTTAAAAAAATAAGATATGCATGTTTTAACATTTTCACAGAATACAAATTACAAAAACAAATAGCTGAAAAGTTGAAAATTTTCAGTTTTGATATCCCGACTTAGGAGGACTGTAAATCATTGAATATTAAACCAAAAATTACAAAACTATAGTCTAAACTTATGAATAAACTGTAAAAGACAAGTTGGAAAAAACCACATGTCAATTCGTCTTCAAACGATTTAGATATGCATGTGATAAAACTTTCACCGAATACAAAAAAACTAAAAAACTAAAAACTTCCAGCTTTGATATCTCGACTTTGGGGGAGTGTAAGTTAATGAATATAAAACTAAAAATGGTAAATTTATAGTCTAAAATCATGTACAAACTCTAAACTATATTTTGGAAAAAACCACATGTCAATCCGACTTCAAACGAATTAGAAATGCATGTTTTAAAACTTTCACCGAATACAAAAAACTAAAACTTCCAGATTTGATATCTCGACTTCGGGGGAGTGTAAGTCAATGAATATAAAACTAAATATGGAAAATTTATAGTTTAAAATCATGTATAAAATCTAAAATACATATTGGAAAAAACCGCATGTCAATCGGAGTTGAAACGAATGAGATATGCATCTTTTAAACGTTTCACAAAAATCGGTTCCGTCCCTAAAAGTGGTTCCGGTTCCAAACACCGGTTCCGGTTTTTAGACCCGGTTTACCCAAACCCGATGGAACCAAACCCAGATTACCCGAAACCCAGATAAAGCCAATTTTTAAACCCGGAACCGGAACCGTGAAACGGTTCCGGTTCCGATCCGATTCCAGTTAGAGATGCACAAAATCTGAATCCGATCCGGTTTCGCTTACGTCATCAAGAATCCAATCCGGTCAAAATCCGATCCGAATCTGTAGCACCTGGTTCCTGGTATGTAAATCTTATTGAGTATTTTCCTTCTTTTTAGCCTTGGACTCGACGAGTAATAGGTCCGACTCGCCGAGTAAGGACGGGACCCGGGACATGTTTAAGTTGGCGACTCGGCGAG
The DNA here is from genome assembly GCF_002870075.4 of Lactuca sativa. NCBI lineage: Eukaryota > Viridiplantae > Streptophyta > Magnoliopsida > Asterales > Asteraceae > Lactuca > Lactuca sativa. The sequence goes on along the minus strand of NC_056631.2, from coordinate 42,048,088 downwards.
TCCATATTCTGGACTCGGCGAGTCACCGTTGTTGGATGAAACCCTTAGTTTCAAGGGTTGCACCCTATTTAAACGATGTTTTGTGCCTCATATCCGCCCCCATTGCGTCCAAAACACTCCCTCTCAAAGCTCTAACTCCTCTTTTGGTAATTTGGGTGATTTTGATGCATTTCTTTGAAGTTTTGGAGAGAAGAAGAAGGTAGATCAAGAGGAGAGGAAGAAGATCCAGAATCTTTGTGCCATTTCAGAACTTTTAGAGGTATTGGACTCAAAACCCTCTCTGTCCCTTCATTATTATCTCATTGAGAGCTTGTGATAGCCATTTCAAGGCTTCTTCTAGTCTTGACCTTTGTGTAATGAGCTTATAGTGTTGAGGGACTTCGGATCTAGGCATGTTTGGGCTCTAAGGGCTCGGATCTGTAGCCTTTATGGACCCTCATTGCTTGAAAACCTTGGATCTACCATTTTAAGTACATTTTGAACCCTAAAATCCGTATTGGTGAATATCTACACGTAAAGTTGGAAACTTTACGTGTGATTCGTGTTCTAGGAGTCCAGATCTGTGAATGGCATGGACTAGAATCGAGCAAATCTGTGTATTTAGTGGGTGCATGGCAACGACTCGGCGAGTCGTTCATGTGACTCGGCGAGTCTGTTCGCGAGTCTCCGAGTTTGTCCCCTTTTCGTAGTGTCGAGTGAGCAGTGAGTCACGGGGTGTGACTCAGTGAGTCGGAAGCTGAACTCATCTATGGAGGAACTCGGCGAGTCAATGCCCTGACTTGGCGAGTTCAAGGCAATCTCCTTAGATCAAGAACAGACTCGGCGAGTTGTTCATACAACTTGGCGAGTCGCAGCATAAGTGTTCTTCGGATGAAGATGGACTCGGCGAGCTGTTCATACAACTCGGCGAGTCTTAGCATAAGTGTTCATCGGATGAAGATGAACTCGACGAGTTGTTCATACAACTCGGCAAGTAGGATGAAGGACTTGAATATCAGTTTAGAAGGAGAACTCGTCGAGTCGTCGCCTAACTCGACGAGTAGAAATAGGATTTAGGACAATCGTTTGGGTAGGGACTCGGCGAGTTGGAAAGCCAACTCAGCGAGTCGGGTCAACTGAAAGTTGACTCTGACTTTGACTTAGGGCATGATCAGGGGTAAAATGGTCATTTTACCCAAAGGACAGTTAGCAGTGTTTGATTGAGTATGTTGTGGGAATTGCAGTCGGAGGATTTCCGGAGCAGCAGCAGCAGCAGTAGACAGTCAGTTCCCGATCAGATCAACAACTACTTCGAGGTGAGTTACCTTCCAGTAGCGGTGGGTCTACGGCCACAATGCCGGCCCACCAGTAGGAGTCGTATGTTAGATGATTGTCTTTGTGATATCATCTAGGTTTGCTACTACCTGATATGTTATATGCTAGCATGATATGTTATATGAGATAGAAGTAGAGATCGGTTGATAGGACCGAAGGGTAGTTCAGACACCCTAGAAATGTCTGACAGTACGTGATGATATGTTTGCATGCTGGCTTGTTATGTTATATGCGATAGAGGTAGTGGGAGGGGACTAGTCCCCGAGGATCGGTTGTTAGGACCGACGGGTAGTCAGCACCCCAGAATGGCTTGACACGGGTAGGACGACACCCCAGAATGGCCGCACGGGTAGTCGGCGCCCCAGAATGGCCGTACCGGGTAGTCAGGCACCCCAGAATAGCCTGGCAGTAATTGTGTTATGTGTTTGCATGGTATGTGGTAGGTTGGGGGAACTCACTAAGCTTTGTACTTACGGTTTTCAGTTTTGGTTTCAGGTACCTCCTCAGCTAGGGGAAAGGAGCCGGCGCGATAGCAGCATGTCACACACACACACACTCTCTTGTTTCCGCAGTTACGAGTTTATTCTGGGATTGATACTCTGATATTTGATTGATCGAATGTTGTGGTTTTCAACTTGGTTTTCGATGTGAAATGGTTTAATCAAACAATGTTTTAACTATTGATGCTTTTATGTAATGTTTTATAATGAAATTTTTGGACGTGAAAATTGGGTCGTTACAAGTAAGTGGGTTAGATCTGATCCCACATCGGCTGGGTAGGAGAACTAAGCATTCCTTATAAGGGGTGTGGATACCTTCCCTATCACAACGCGTTTTAAAGCCGTGAGGGCAGCAGATCCCATAAGAATTCTGCAGTTAAGCGTGCTCGGGCGGGAGTAGTACCAGGATGGGTGACCCCCTGGGAAGTCCTCGTGCCGAGTGGCCCAAAACGGACAATATTGTGATACGTGCCAGAGGGGGATGTTACAAATGGTATCAGAGCCAGGGCACGGGTCGATGTGTTGGACGGGGATGTCGAACCCTATAATGGGGGGTGAAAGTGGGTTAGATCTGATCCCGCATCGGCTGGGAAGGAGAACTAAGCATTCCTTATAAGGGGTGTGGATACCTTCCCTATCACAACGCGTTTTAAAGTCGTGGGGCAGCAGATCCCATAAGAACTCTGCAGTTAAGCGTGCTCGGGCGGGAGTAGTACCAGGATGGGTGACCCCCTGGGAAGTCCTCGTGCCGAGTGACCCAAAGCAGACAATATTGTGATACGTGCCAGAGGGGGATGTTACAGAATCCGATTCTAATCTGGTTTAAATCGATTTTAGTGGGTTTTAAGCGGATTTTGGGGCGGATTTGGATCCGGTTTTTAGCAAATCCGGTATCAAATCCGATTTGAAATGTAGGATTAGGATCCGATTGAAAATCCGGTTTTGAATCCGATCCGATCGGTTTGGTCAAAACCGGTTTTGACCCAATTCGGTTTCGGATTGGATCCGATTTGGAATAGTGAAACCGGTTTTTGTGTGCATCTCTAATTCCGGTTTTGGTTCGGTTTTCCGGTTCTAAATCTCATCCCTAGTTTGCATGACTCTAGGATGTATGTTATGTGATATGTATATCGGGCGGGGCCTGATGAGTGTATTGTATGCTATTTACCTTTATGATTCTTTCATGTGTTTTGTGTGTCTTTATGAATGCCAGTTGGGGCCCAGTGTCACGCATGGCCTGATGAATGTGATAAGGTGGGGCCTATTTCATGATATTAACAGATTTGTTTCGAGCAAGGCTCGATGCTAGGCGCGGCCCGATGTCGGGCCCAGGAAGGGCTTGATGGGTGTGGGGCATGACCCATTATATGTTTGATATGCATGTGTAACATTGTAACATACACGTTTTGAAATCGTGTTTTAAGTAAATAATACTATGAAATATTAAGTGAATTTGAATGTTGAGTTCTAACAGATAGTTTTTACTAGAAATGAAGTAAAACTATGTTTAGAATCACTCATAAAATGTTGGAAGTCTTATAAGATTCCAATTAAAAACCAAATAGTAAAATATAGCGAAAATATAAAATTTGGAATAAGTAAAATTTTATTATTGAAAGTTGTAGATAATCTCGGTAGAAACATTTAGGCAAAAACCTCATCGAAATCCGAGTTATAACGAAGAAGTTATGACCAAACGAAGATCCGTGATAAATCCGGAAAATACCTTGTCGCGTAAAAATTTAGTTTTCGATAAACTAATTTTTAGCATTAGTGATGTAAATGAAAGTTGTAGAACTCGTGAAAATAATCAACTTTCATATAAATACCGTTTGAATCTTACTTCGTATAAGGAAGTTATGATTTTTCGAAGTTTCAGCTTAGCAGTAGACAACTAAAAACTCGAATTTTAGATCGAGTGATTTTTAGCCGACACAACCTAAACGAGAATTGAAGGTCTCGTCATTAGTAGTGCAACGGTAAAAAGTCTGACGAAAACGGACGTCGGATGAAGAAGTTATGATTTTTTAACGGATTTTCCTGTCCCGGTCTGTTAAAAATAATAATATTAAAATTAAATTCAAAATTAGCCGACGAAGTCTAAACGAAAGTTGTAGAGCATAATTTTAGCTTCGCGTGCATATAAAGAATGTCAAAAACGGAGCTCGTATGCGAAAGTTATGGATTTTACAAGATTTGACACATTTTTCGAGAAAATTCGCATGAATAGTACTGCCACGTCACCCTCGTATGCGAGGCTTCCACGTGTCGGACAGGTGTTCGCTGTTAATTGGACCGCAGCCTTGCGTGTTGCCTTCTGATTGGACCAAGCCCGAGGACCACTAAGCTCGGAACACCTTCGCAGGAGACACCTCCTTGATCACCCTCGCACCCTCGTGTTGCCTTCTGATTGGACCAAGCCCGAGGTCCAATCCGAAGCTACCATCTGCGAGCCAGCTGTTCTGACCCTCGCACCCGAAGCCTCACCCTGCTGCCACCTGGTCCGAACCTCGCAGACGCGTGCCTTCTTCCCTTCGCTTCGGATCCGAAGCTCGGCCTTATATAAGGGATGCAAGCCCTCTCGGCTAATTTTAGAAAATTTCCACTTTCACCCCCTTTTTCAATATTTTTACTATCCCGACATTCCCCGAAGCCCCGGTATTGATTCCAAAGCCCGAAACACGCCCCGAGACTCTCAAGAAGCCCGAAAAATTTATCTTTTCGGTTTCGAAGCTCTACCTTCGCAGAGCCCGATTTTCAAGAAAACTCCTGGTTTTCAACGACGAAAGTCATATTTAGAGCCGAAGTATTGCCCAAATTAATATTTTAGCCCCCGGTTATTTCACGGTGAGTTTAATATATAGAAATAATTGTATGTAATGTGTTATATGTGTTACGTGCTTTTCAGTGTTATTATTCCGGGTTATTTTTAATTGCTATTTTTAATAGCAAAGAAATAGTTTTGACCATGTGATCAGCGAAAGGACTTAGATTCACGTTGGTACTGGTATGTAGCCTCTGGCCATGTGGAACATGTCTCCGTAAGAGAATGAATTCTATTCTATGGTAGTGGCAGAAGGTTAGACAGGGCTATAAGCCTGAAATCTACCGAAATGTTAATCCGAAGTTGTATATCTTCTGTGTCGTTTGGGCCAAAGCTTTATTGATGTATATCAAGCATGGAAATTGTTATGTCTCATTGATTGTATATCTTTAAATCAAATCAATGATTGATATGGAATGTTTGTCACATGATTCACATATGCCCTTGTTGTTCCTTGTTCCTCTTTGCTTCTGCCTTATTAAAGTATATATATGGCATAACGTTATATTGTACCTATTATTGAACTCACTAAGCGTCACCGCTTACCCTCTCGATGTTTAACAAATTGCAGGAGATAAACATCCAGTATAGTTATATACTGGTAGAAGATTTTTGAATAGTTTGAAACTATTGTATCGATAGAAGCTTATGAATAGTTTGAAACTATTGTATTTTGCACTCCCATATGTATAAAACTATAGAATCCTGGGAAGTTATGTAATATATAACACTTTAAAATAGTCGGTTTGTATCCAGTAGTTTGTAATCTCTTTATCAATGTAAAATATTGTTTTTATGAATATGCAAGTAGCATGTTTTGGAGTAACTATATTGTCGAGTATGAAAGTTTAGGTCTTTCATAAATACGAAAGTTAGGGTCTTTCAAGCATCCATAAAAATTATGTCAAATTTAAACTTTTTAAAACATTTCAAAACCATTAGAACAATACAAAACTTGTTTTAAAAATAGTATAATATCAGAGTATCCCAGAAACAAAGTCATAAATGTGAAGAGCAGAACGATCATGCCTTTGCCTTCCCGCGATCATCTGATGTACCTGAAACTGTAAGCTCAAAGCTTAGTGAGTTCCCCCCAAAATACCCATACACACAACAATACACATATAATCACGAACATCATACTATGGGTCCAATCAACCATCGGGTTGGAATACCCTAGGCCCTCAACCATCGGGTTGGAATGCCAACATATTATGGGTCAAATCATCCATCGGGATGGAATACCCCAGTCCTGTTGACTGACGCACGAAGCAGCTCAGTCTCACCATATACAATGACAAATATGTTGGGTCTAATCAACCATCCGGTTGGACTACCCCATGCCCAATCAACCTCCGGGTCCAGTCATCCATCCGGATGGAATACCCCAGGTTGGAATGTCAATATATATATATAACGAGTCCACTCATCCTCAGGATGGAATACCCTCGACCCACAACCATTAGGTTGGAATGACCACATACTACGAGTCCAATCATCCTCGGGATGGAATACTCACGGCTTACAACCATTGGGTTGGAATGCCCAAGTCTGTTGGCTCTCGCACAAAGCTAATAAGCATTAACCACTAGTCAAACATGTGCGCATATATCAGCTAATCACATAACAGTCTATAGACAGACAAACCGATCTAACATATCATAACAACATAGTAACATCCTATCTACCAGGATACTAATCTAACAGATCATATCAACATATAACATCCTATCTACCAGGATACTGATCTAACGGATCATAACAACATTTAACATCCTATCTACCAGGATACTAATCTAACATATCATACAATACTCGAGCATATAACATATCAGGATAGCAATCCAAAATGGTCGGCCTTGGTGCCTTACACCCTTGACTATAGTAAGGAAAACTCACCTTACACTGCTGAAGTCCCACGGATAAAACTCCAGCTGCTGGTTGACAGATTCCCGAGCTGTCAACATCAAAATAACACCCAATTAATAATTGGGTTCCAAGACCAAGGTCCAACTCACACTCCAAAGGCCTAAAAGTCAAAGTAATGGGCCAAAGCCCAACATATGTCCCAAATTTCCAAATTAGGCCCAGACCTCTACATGGTCTTTCCTTAAGGCCCATTCAATTATTCTAGTCCAAACTCTTGGTATTCCCATGGCCCAATATCACATAATCATTAAGGCCCCGTTATGGCCCACCTATGGCCTAATTTTCCAAATTGGGCCCAAGTCCTTCACATGGGCCTTATCCTAAAGCCCATCCAATTATTTTGGTTCATTTACTTGTTCTTGGATAGCTCATTAATAGTCCAATCACCAAAGCCCAATAGAAAGGCCCAACTCAAGGCACAAGCGAAATTAGGTTTTTCACATGAAATGACGATTAAGGTTAAGTATTCCTACTTAACCCATTAAGGACTTAATCGTTTAAGTCCAATATTGCCATAGGTTAAATTGTTAATGATTATTAATTAATATTTAAAGTTTATTAAATAATTCTCATGCATGTCCAGATCCATCCCCAAAATTAGGGTTTCATGACATTAGGGTTCCAACCCACATACTAGCCCATTAGTCAAATGGTTGTGCTTTTAGGTCAATTAGGGCCTCATTAGGCCCAATAGGGTTAAACAAGTCGGGGACCACCCACTGCCACCTCGGTTAGTGGCGATCAACGGCGGCTCACGGCGGCGGCCACCACCTCGCGGTGGTGGTTATGATTTTTGTCAAAAAAAAAATTCCAAGCATCCTAAAATAACAATTACACACACAAAGCACACATCCACCCAAGGTGGCGGCAGAATGGCGGCGTAAGGTGGCAACCACCACCTCACAGCGGTGACAGGTGGTTTTCTTTGATTATTCGATCATACAGTACATTACCTTTTACATCAAAATACCCAACTTACACACACACATAAAATAACACATACACACACATACAATTGTCCTACGGCGGCAAGCGGTGGTCGGAAGTGCTAGCCACCACCTCACGGTAATGGTGGTTTCTTTTCAGATTCTGGCCAAACAAAACACACTCACACGCTCTTCTGTTGCAAAGTAAACCCAACCACCCACCTGGTAGCATATGGCGGCGACAATATAGGAAAACGGGCAGCAGCAACGGCCATTGGCGATAGATGGCGTTGGGACGCAGCAACTGGAGACACGGAAGAAGGGAATGAGTAGTGGCCACCGCGAACGACAGCAAGCTAACCGTGAGCATTAACGGCGGCTCCGTCTTCAATTAAAGGGGCTGCAACGGTGGTTGTTTGGTAGTCATTGCATGATACCGGCGATGACCGGATGACGTGACAAACGACGAGTTGGAGGAGGGAGGATACACGACCGAGAACAACAACAGCGACAGTCGGGACGTTTCCCCGGCGTCTCTCTTCATTGGTAGCTTGGAGCAGCAACTTCACCGGATGATCTGGTGCTTCTCGGTGGTTGATGACTTGTGCTCCAGCTTCAACGTAAGGAGACGGGGGTCGGACATAGCAACAATGGGTGTGGTGGCTGGAGGTTAAGGGTGGAGAGGGTGGTGTTTGCACTTCATCCCTTAGGGTTAGGGTTTCATAGAGTTTATATACCTGACACACAATGGAACATATTGCCATAATGGCAGAAATGGTCCCTCCCCATAACATCTTTGAAAACCAAGGCCCAAAATTTACTCTTTGTACCCCTGCTCCTACAATTCTCTTCATTTTAAGTCCAAAAGTTACCAATTACACCCTGCCTTCTAAAATCCTTACGAAAACTAATCATGCAAGAAATAGTTATCCAATCCTTTATTTAGCTTTCTATTCTTCTTGGTTTGAAAACTAATCATGCACAAACAACGTGTAATTTTGTTTAATAATACATAGAGACATTTGAATATTTGTTAATCTCTTCATATTTTCAAACTCGTTCTTGTTAAAAATGGGAATTTGTTTTTCATTTTCAGATTTTCAAACTCGTTTCCGAGGTTAATAATAAACAACAAACCATTTCAAAATAATTTATGTACGAGAAATTAAATATCCTCCTACTTTTGTTCCTACAAATCCTTCTATCCAATTAAATGATAATATGTATCATATTAGTATATTAAAATATCATTAAATGAGTATTAAATATTACACATGTTCATATTACTATTTCATTGAGTAGGAGGATGTATAGAAACAAAAAATAGGATGATATTTAATTTCTCTTTATGTACATATTAGGCATTATATAACATTTAACAACAAACATATGGATGTATTTTCGGACTCTTGTTGTATGATTTTTTTTCAAACTCGTTATTTATCATAGTATGTTCTAAAACGATAACCTTCATAGAAAAACCATATTTTAAATAAGAGGACGCACAACAGTCAATCAGAAACAATACTACATCCGCCTATGGCAGCCTCATGTTCTTCTAGAAACATATCCACCGGAGTCCTAAACGCACCATGAGCAGAAACAATTGCCATTCCGACAAGTGCCGAAATCAAAATGGGTCAGAAATAGCCACGCGGCTGAGAGACCAAAGAGTATTATCAGAGAAAAAGGGTTTGTAAAGATAGAAACACCAATGAAGGCGAGGACTATGGTGAGGTAGTTGAAATGGAAGTAGGAATAGTTCTTTTGGATACGTGTTGCTGCATCCGTTAGTGATTCAGGCTTAGAGAATGTGGAACGGTCTGAAACTAGTTCCGACCAAGGGCGGTGTTGGGAGAGGCCGGAGCGGACGGTTTCTGTTATGTGGTTGATGAACGGACGGAAGTCAGGGGCGGCGGCAGGTGAATGGGATTCACCGGTGGAAATGGTTTTTGGGTTTGTGATGGGAAGAATCGCCGGTGATGAGGGCGACATTTATGGGTCCGGTGAGGATATTTGGCCGAGGTTTACTGGGATAGAGGATAAAGATGGAGAGTTTGACGATTGAGAATTAGATTATTTATGAGCGCTTATAACTTAAGAACAAAGATATGCAAGTCAAATTTAATACCGAATTTAATCCTTTATCAGCAAAGATATGGCAGGTGAACTTCTCTTGGAATTGGTCATATACAATTGTAAGCATAAAGAATGAGGTAAAACTAAAGAATAGCAAGAAATTTCTTTGGGTTAACGTGATGTAACATCAATCGGTAATGTTAATATTTATATTTGAGTTTAATATACTTTTTTTATTCTAAATCTTATTTTTCTAAAAAAATTCAGTTGAAACTTAGCCGTTGGTTTGATGGTATCATTTCTACATGGCATTGATTGGTTTGAATTACTTAGCCAAGTTTTGATTGGTTTGATGGTTAACATGTCTACGATGTAATTACTTAGCCAAGTTTTGATTGGTTTGATGGTATCATTTAAGTTATATTTGGAATGAGTTGTTATTTGTTAAGAGATTAAAAGTTTTGGAAAGATCTCAATGAATAAAAAGTTTTGTTTGCAAAGTAAATAATCTAAAAACCGAGACAATGACGAATTCATAACGAAATTTAGTCGGGGTCTATTATTTATAAAAAATACATATAATTATAAAAATTTAAAGTATTTTTGGGGGTTTTTACTAAATTTTTTTTTTATCAATGAAGGCTATTTAATGTAAAAATGAGTGTGAATAGGACCAGACCTGAGTATTCAAATGCTGAGACAAATCGGAAAAAATGCCCTTAATACAAACGTGTAACGAATTAAAATACATAAATAGATTTCAACATATTTACATGGAAACCTAAAGCTTATAGAAAATGAAACCGGGAGTTTCAAACACGTTGAAACATATTGCAAATGTAATGTAATACTTTCAATTTCTTAAATCACAATATTTAGAAATTATATTAGTATTTTAATATATTAAAGTCGGGTATGATATACAAACTTTTGATATTATTTCGATATATTTTAGTTGAAAAACTATATTTGAGTTTCTTTACTTGGTTTATTTTATTATTTTATTCAAGTATGGTATACACGAGACATTAACATAGTGAGGTTCACATAGAGAAACATATCCATACAAAACTTACCGGTAACCAACATGGTTTGGAAGATAATGTTGCATCTTCAATGAGCTAAAGAAACAAAATGAATAAAGTCTTAGTTACTTGGTCTTTTATCTATATGTAAAAACCTAAAAAAAGGTGGACCAAGAAAAAACTAAAAAAAAAAAAACAAGGAAAAAATCATAACCCAAGAAATAATGAATACATAAAAGCTTTTTATGTTCTATTAGTTGAACCAACATAGATACAGTTATAAATACTTATAATAACATACAAAATCAGAATGTTTTGTACCTAAAATTTGTGTGTAACCTCCAGTCAAGTAAGTAATTAACAAAATGAATAAATTTTCAAAACCCATTATGGAGCAGATCTACAATAAACATGATATGTTGATATACAATTGAGAACTTTAATATGCCATTTGATTGGGTTTATTGATGACTGATTCAATTTTTAGTAAAACAATACCCTTTGAAGTTGTCATAACTATAAACAATTCTTAATTGTCCTTAAACTAGAAGTAGTATACCATATATCATTTGCATAGTAATCTACAATGCAATACTACCTTGATTGTTTTTAACAATACTCAACTATATATATATATATATATATATATATATATATATATATATATATATATATATATATATATATATATATATATATATATATATACCAAAAAAAAATCAAAGTTGGAGCCAAATTTCAACATTTCAACATTCAATCAGATAATCTGATTTCAACATTAAATCAGTCAATCAAATAAACAAGTAAACAACATTCAATTTTAACTGAATTATGATAAACAGATAAACTAGTAATGATTCAAGTTCAACATTCTGATTTGTATTATTGATTTCTGTAATGATTCAAGTTCATCATTCAATTATAAACTATTAAACTGAATAACCGATGATAAATTGATAATCGATTACCTAATAAACTGATAATGATTCTTGATTCAAAATTACAGATAATCAAATGAGTGCCTGAAGGGTTGTCGCTGGAGGCTGAATGGCTACTGCCAGTTGAATCATCGTCGATCGACGATGATTGATGAACCGTGAACGATCAATGCTTCTACTAGATTATTGCAATTAGGTATTCTGCGATGCATAGATGCGCTCCATTCTTGCTGAAGCATTCTTGATTAGGACTAATAGACTATCAGAATTTGGGTTTCATGAAAATTTAAGCTGCAATTAAATATACTAAAAAAATTTGGGTCCCTTAAAAAACTAGGCCCTATGCATTGGCCTTTCTTGCCCCCCTTCACCACCGGCCTTAGTGTGAATGAGAGAATTTTTAGTAAAAATATGATTTTTAGAGAGCATTTTAGTAATAAATATGATGAGACCCATTTCCAAGTGATATTCGTGCATCAGTCACTGACCACATGTATGTTTGGCAAAATAAAATGTAAGTTGTTAGTTGATAACTTGTAGATGGTAATCGTTAGCTGATTTCTAGATGTTGGAATCCGAAATGTAGATGTTATAGTTTTTATTTTTGTATAGATGTTTGGAAAAAATAGTTGTAGGCTAGTGAAATATGAAAATAATATACGTGATAAAAGATAAAAGTATAAAATTCATAGTTTTTGGATCGAGATGAAAATCGTCTCAATGAAATATATACTTATGGTGTGTAAATATAATTATATATAATATTTTATTTAGTGTTAGGTTATAATCTATTATTATTAATTAATTTAAAAATACCTTATTTGTCAATTTTGAATTTCGTCTTATTATTATTTAAAATATCAATTAATTGATGTTTTAGATAATATAATATACTTTTAAATTTATGTTACTATTGTTGTTTATTAAATTAGAAACTATTTTTTTTTAAAAATTTCCAGTATTTTAAAAATAGTTGTTGGATATTTTTTTGTTTTTTAGTTACATTGGCATTGCGATTTAGTTTTTATATTTAACACTGTATTAATTTTGTAACTATTAAAAATAGCCTTTCAACATTTTAAAAGTTAAATTAACATTTTGATTTAAGTTTTGTCTCTAATATTATATTTTAATAAACAAGTTAAGTATATTAGATTAAACTAAATATCTTAGGTTGAAAATTTAAAGATTCACTAAAAGTAAAATAATAAATAAGTTTAATGTAGTATTAATTTTGTAATATTAAAAATAGCCTTTCAACATTTTAAAAGTTAAATTAACATTTTGATTTAAGTTTTGTCTCTAATATTATATTTTAATAAACAAGTTAAGTATATTAGATTAAACTAAATATCTTAGGCTGAAAATTTAAAGATTCACTAAAAGTAAAATAATAAATAAGTTTAATGTATTAAAAATAAAAAAATAAATTATATATTAAAAAATATTGATAAATGTATGTTGTTATAAATAACTAATTCATTGTTATCAACTGCAAATATTAATTTGTATACCAAATTAAAAGGGTCCAACAATTTGTATCACTATTTTTCAATTATGTTCAACATTTCCAACAACACCATTTGTGGATTTTTTTTATCAGTATATCTTTTATATATTAAAAAACGTTAAATTATGAATAGATTTCATTCTTTCACTAAGTCTATACGGAGTGCATATCAACTTCATTAACGTAAAGAACTTCATTCACGTAAAGGAGTGTCACATCAACTAAAAATCAAGTCATTAGATTCTTACGAAGTATAGGAAATGATGTTCCACTAGTATGTTGATAGTGAGTGAGTAGAATGAAGAGGGGGGAAAAAGAGAAAGGTTGTGAAGAGGCTTAGCAAGTTTCACACAGAGCCACATTTACACACATTAGGCCATCAAGTATTCATACCATGAAGCTTTTCATGGTCTAGGTAGCAATAACCATTAACCACGAACACCATCCCGATGCTTAGTGGTTGGTAGTGGTCATGGTAAATTGTGGTGTATACCACGGATCACCACAGCCAATAGCATTCTTTTTCTCTCTATCTCTCTCTAACTTTCTCTTCTCTCTCTACAATAAAATATATTTATTTTTTATTTAAAAATAAAAATTGTATTATGGTAGGTATCTCATTGTTAGTATGGGTATAACGGATGGTCCTAAGGGTAATGTTTGTTAGGTTCTTGCGTGTGATTTTAAATGCCAAATTAGATAACGCGTGACTTTTTTTGACCATTCCATACAGCCTAGAATGCAAGAAGACGCTTTACAAAATGTAACCACTAAATTAAAATTATATTTGAATCAACTAATTAGAATTAGTCAATATCAATAGTGGTTCATAGGTTTTTCATAACATGACGAATAAATTCATTTTTGTAAACTCATTAATATAAGAGAAAATTGCAAATATAACCAAATTCCTTCATTACTTTGTGGAAAATTGCCAAAAAAAAAGTACTCGAATTACAAAAATAGCTATCAAAATCTCAGATGGACTCAGTTCATGTATGATTTTACTTGTCCATCTGCGAACGTAAAAGTCGCTAAGGCACATCTGTGTTTTAACAACTTGTACGTTTGCATGGACTCAGTGATTTTCCTTTTTTTAGGGATATAAAAACATAATTTTTTTTTTCATTTTTCAAACTTTTTTTGGAGGATTCTCTCTCTAGAGACATTATGGACGATTTCATTTTTCAAATATTTTTCAAAATTTTTGTTAGAGAATTCATTTTATTAGAGATGTTTTAAACAAATATTCCAAAGAAATAAGAATTAAATTGATATTTTTTTTGCAAAACTTTATATGTAATAATGTTGTATCGTAGTTAAACTCTATCAATTTTGTAGTCAAAATAAACACACACACACACACACACACACACAAAATCGCAGGTGAGATTAGAGGAAATCCTAAATGAACTAAATTCATATGCGATTTCAGTAAAAAAATATGGGTATTTATATGGAAAAATAAAAAAACCACCTGCGAACGTACAAGTCACTAAAGCACGACTGTGCCTTAGGGACTTGTATGTTCGCAGATGGAATGCTAAAATCAGAGATGGCTTAATCCATCTGCGATTATGGCTATATGTGTAATTTGAGTTTTTTTTTTGGCTATTTTCCACAAAGTAGTTAAGGAATTTGGTTATATTTGCAATTTCTATTAGACAAAATTGCAAAAATGGTCCCTGTGGTATGCAAATTTTTGGGATTTTAGTCAAAACAGTGACTTTTTTGGTTTCGTAGTCCTTTTGGAGTGGTTTGTATGTGAAAATGGTCCCTCCAAAAATTGAAATGACTATAATACCCTTGGGTATTTATTTTTCATTTTTCTTTCTTTATTCTTAAAATTTAATATTTATTTATTTATTTTAACAATTAAAAATATAAAAAAGGTCCCACCTCTCTCTCTCTCTCTCATTGAAGAATTGGTCGTGGTTTCTCTCTTAAAAAAATCGCAGACCTAAACATCTCATCCCTCTTATATGAAATCAATTCAAGATGTCTACACCTCGTCCTCCTTTGAATCCTGATGTGTGGAACATCAAGCTCGTGATCGGCAGCAGCTAGGTTCATGTTGGTTGCAACGAAAATCTCTTTTGGCAGCACACACCATGGCTCGTTACCCACACCGCTAAGGGACCTGACACCCCTTCGTCGCACCCTTCATGGCTCATACGTTGCCTGACGTCTTTTCCTTTTCCAGCCAGATCAAGTTAAAGCAATCATCTCTATGGGTGTTGTGTTCTTTCCTAGATCTAGATCTCAATCTGAATCAATCATTGACCCAATCATTCATATTCCAATGTCAGAAGTGGCTAGTTGTGATGGGTTCTTTCTGGCGGTAATGGGTTGCTTTTGTGATGGTGATTCAAGATATATTTGAAGCGATACAAACCGATTACAAGATAGAAATATGTGAGAATAAATTCGGTGGTCCTGAGGAGTTCAATCAAGCAATAAGGGAGAAAATCGAGACTTGTGGTGGTTGTGTTTGGTCTATCACTCAAACGAAAGGGAATGGGTCTTCTGTAACACCCAAAGTTTTGAAGACCAAGAAAGGGAAGAAAACCCTAAGTTTAGGGGTTGACTCGGCGAGTCCAAGGAGGGACTCGGCGAGTCCGAGCGGGATCCGGACCGAGGAGTAAGTGACCGACTCGGCGAGTCGGCCAAGGTGACTCGGCGAGTCTGGTCTGTGCGAGGAAAACCCTAATTCTGGGAATTGTATCCTATATAAAGGGTGTTATGTCCCTCCCTCAGCCCCCATATCACTCCAGAAGACCTGTAAACCCTACAATTCATGTGAGCTTCCATTATTGAGAGAAATAGCTTTGGAGGAAGGAGACTTTGGAGAGGAAACTTGAAGATCAAGAAGGTTGCTTCAAGGGAGAGGTGTGTGCTCGAGATCTACTTCAGTTGTGTTCATCTTGGAGGTATTAAGCTGCCATTTTCCCTTCTTTGCATCTAGATCTATTTTGCCATGAGATTTGGGGGTTTTCATGGTTGTTTGAGGCCCAAATCGGATTAGGGGCTTAGATATGTTGTTGCCACTTCAGATCTATGGTTGGGTGAGTCCATTATGTCATAAAGCATCAGGAGATGAGTAGTTGGTGAAGCCCTTGTGTCCTTAAACCAAACCCTAATGTGTTTTGAGCCTAGATCCCTTTAGTTATACGTAAAGTTTGCAACTTTACGTAGGGATGGAGTTTTGGAAGTATGGATCTATGGATTGGAGTCCCTGCATGACCCAAAAGCCCTCTGCATGTTGGGAGAGCTGAATGGACTCGGCGAGTCCTTTGAGTGGACTCGGCGAGTACCATGAAGATGAGGAGGAACTCGAAGAGTGGGATGAACAGCTCGTCGAGTCGGATGAAGATAGGCATGAACTCGGCGAGTTGGATGAAGGTTGCTGTGTGCTCGGCGAGTCTGTTCTTAGACTCGGCGAGTCAGGTCGCGTAGTCCCCAAACCCTTCGAGTTAAGACTCGAGTCAGCGAGTCGAGCAAGGACTCAGTGAGTTGGACAAGACAGGAATCGGGAATCAGTAGACTCGGTGAGTCAGGGGCTGACTCGGCGAGTAGAGTCGCGAGTGGAAGGATTCTGGACTTATGAACTCGGCGAGTCAGTAGGGTGACTCGACGAGTAGGGTTGACCTGGAAGGTTGACTTTGACCAGGACTTTGACTTTGACCTGAGTTGACTTGGTTGTCTTTCGGGGGTCAGTTAGACTCAGTGTTGCTTTGATATTGTTAGCTCGGGAAGCAAGTAGAGCAGGAGTTCGGTCAGTGGACGGGTAGCGGTCAAAGGGTTTAGCAGCAGCAGTTCAGCAGTATCAAGTGAGTCTCCTCACTGTTTGTATGGGTCTAGGGCACCAATGTCGGCCCATTTAGAATATGCATGAAAGACCAGGGGCGGCTCCTGGCACACAGTATGTTACGTGGTATGGTAGGAAGACCCGGGGGTTAGCCCTAGGCAATATGTATGAAAGACCGGGAGGTGGCTCCTGGCGCATTGTATGCTATAGATATGAAAGACCAGGAGGTGGCTTCTGGCACACTGTATGCTGTTTAGCTAAGTAGAGTAGTATGTACGGTTGTCTTTGTGATATTTACATAGAAGACCAGGGGGTGGCCCTTGGCACTTATCTGTAAGACCAGGGGGTGGCCCTTGGCATTTGTTTGTAAGACCAGGGGGTGGCCCTTTGCACACGTCTGTAAGACCAGGGGGTGGCCCTTGGCACTTGTCTGTAAGACCCAGGGAGCGGCCCAGGCTTGACCAGGAAGACCACGTGCGGCCTGTGGCATAATGGCAAGACTATGTTTGGCACATAGCACCTCACTGGGTTATGGATAAGTCAGTTATGTATGATTCTTGGCTATGAATGGTTTTTATGGTATGTGGTATCAGGGGAACTCACTAAGCTTCGTGCTTACGGCTTTCAGTTTTGGTTTCAGATACTTCCGGTAGCGGATGATGGAGCTCGGGATGATCGCATGGCACACACCATAGATTAGTCAGCCTGGAAATGTTTTACTCTGATAAAGAACATGTGTTTTGAAAACTAATACTCTGTTTATGTTTTGAAATGATGATTTTACTTTAAGTGATACTTTATTAAAAGAAATTTTTAGTCTTGAATTTTGGGACGTTACAAGTTGGTATCAGAGCCTTGGTTTGAGGGATTCGGGCTTACTCTCGGGTGTGCCTGAACTCAAACTGAGGGGTCGGATAAAAAGTTTTCAAAAGTGAAAAGATAGTTTTGTAAAAAGAATTTTGAGAACAAAAAACAATTTTAGAAGAGCAAAAAGAATTCAGAAAGAAAAGATCTTTGAAAAGAGAAAAGAGGTGTGGTGCATGCAATCAACCGAGCTCAAGTAAGTACCCCAAATTACCCATACAAGTTTATGTTATGCTTATCAGTTGATAGAACAGCATGCTAGAATAGGACTAAGGATCTAGGGAAGATGCCTTACGAGCCTATTATTTGTGCTCTTGAGTTGCATGATAGTGCTAATTGGACAGTAGTAGGATAGCCTGTTTAGGTTATGCCTGAGTTTATGAGTTTGTGTTGCATGCTAGTTCAGATTCTTGCTATTTGGATATGATTGCTTGAGTATGTTGTGGTTAGATTTTCCCCTTGTCCGAATGCTGCTTGCTTTGTGCATTGTGGGATTTTGAGTGATGGGAGTTAGCCATTAGGTGGATACGTCACGTCACATGTGATCAGGGTTGAATAATCTCAGAGTGCTGGATTTGGCCCTATTGCGCAGCTCTCGTTTGAGTCTAACCGTTGTAGGGACGAGTCTTTTACTCGAAGGATTATCTGAGCCTCGTCACATGTGATGGTATCCAGGTGATGGCTAACTGGCATCACAAGGAAGCCTTCAGTAGCTGAGGACTGGTTTGAGTTGAGTCAGAGGTTTCCCTAGGGTCAGCCTAGGATGAGGTAGTGCTGGAAGCAGAAATGGTAGAAAGGGACCTGGTGGAGTCGAAGCAGTTCCTGAGGAAAGTACGGATAGATGTGGAAGGTAGTATGGGCCCGTACTACTGAAAGCAGAGGATCCGTACTCGATTCAGGAAAGGCCGAGACAAGACCGGGAACCTGGTAGGGCATGTTTGGTCTTGCATCAGTGATGATTAATCTGATAGTGGTTGTGTATATTTTCAGCATGGTGACATTGCGAGAGAGACCAGCGGGCGGATTAGGCGCCAGAGAAGGATCAGGCTTGGGTTCAGGGGTCGAGCAGCTCGAGGAGCGGATGAGAGAGTTGATATCAGCTGAGGTTATGCGCAGTATTCTAGCTCAGACTCCTGTGATCTTTGGCACGGTCAAGGAGGGTATACTGGAGATTTTGGATGAGAGGTTGGGAGCCTTCCGTACTGAGATGATGGCATTGATGGGAGCGCGTACTTTGACATTTCGAGAGTTCAGAGCCTGCGGGACACCAAATTATCATGGGGCTAGGGACCCCATTGCTAGCAGCAGATGGTTGGCCGATGTTGCCAACGCTTTTCGTACAAGCAAGTGTCCCGAGGGGGACAAGGTTAGACTCGCCTCCTATCTTCTGAAGGACAGAGCGAGGGATTGGTGGGAAGAGGTTGGTCATGCTCTGGGAGATGATGCCGCGTTGGACGCGATGACTTGGAGCGATTTCTCGGCCAGGTTCAGGGCGGAGTTTTCGCCAATGATTGAGGTGCAGCAGCTGGCACGAGAGTTTCAGGATTTGACGCAGACTACTGAGACTGTGGCGGAGATCACCGCCCAGTTCAGGGAGAGGGCTCTTCTTGTACCGCAGTATGTCGCGGATGAGGAAATGAAGAAGGCTCGGTATCATGAGATGTTGAGAGCTGACATCAGGGAGTTCGTGAGCAGGTCCGGCTGTAAGACGCTGGAAGATATGATTTCTAGGGCTCAAGAGAGGGAGATTGATCTCGAGATGGAGAAGAAGAGGAAACCGGAGGCGGTTTCAGGTTCAGGGGGTTTGGGCAAAAAGCCCAAGGTTTCAGATTACAGATCCAAGTTTCAGCCGAGCCGAAGTCAGTGCAGCACGTGCGGGAAACCACACGAGGGAGCGTGTCGTTCCAGGGATTCCGGCTGCTACAAGTGTGGCAGTGTTGGTCACGTCAGCAGGGACTGCCCACGGGGGGCAAGCCCATTATGTTTTCACTGCAATCAGGTGGGCCACAAGAGGACCGACTGCCCGATGATGAGGGGAGGAGCAGGGAGCGCGCCGGCCCCAGCGACTATGAGGATTACGGATGAGCGAGAGGGTAGTGCCATGCAGTGACAGGTGCGGAGGATCCGGACTACAGGAAGGAATGTTGCAGGTACGTATCTATGGTTATTTTCATTCCTATATGAATTATGGAAGTTTTTGCCCTGGAATCAGGCGATTTTATGTATGATTTGTCTCTCTGCTTGTATGTGGACTGTATTTTGGAATTGTCATATGCCAATTGCATACCAGGAGCTATTAGTAGCTAGTGTAGGTCATCTTTCACTTCGGGTTCGAAGTGTTCAGTATCATCTCGGGTACGGTTGAAAATGATTCGGGAAGTGGTCAGCCACCATCATCGGGATTTGATGGTTCTAATCTGGGCGTTCGGGATGGCTTTCGGAAGCATCAAGGAAAGTGGCTTATCACCAAGGAGTCTGTGCCCAGTTATTCGGACGGTAAGGACAGTAGTCAGAGCTTAGAGGATTTATTTAGCATCAGAGATGCGGGCGGTGTTCATCTAGTATTCGGTAATCATGCGGTAGTTGGAGTGGACTAGAGACGGATCGCTAGCAGGGATAGGGCGATGGGGTTACCATGCCTATCGTGTAAGGAAGGAAGGAATGGAAATCTTCGGGTTTTCGCAGGCAGTAAAGACTTAGCTGAGGCTAAGTGGGGGAGAAGCAATCAGGTTATGGGAGTAGAAGGGGTCTTGAACTGGGATAAGTTCGCTCTCTTGTTAGTAAGAAAGACGGCTCAGGTGACTGTATGATTGGAGGATAGAGTAAATTGGAAGTTTGGAAAACTTGCCAACCGTGAGATCTCATTCTCGAAATTTCTGGTCGCAGATTTCATAGGAAGCGGTTGGGAGTTCCATTTGGAACATGAGTACCACCTGGGAGTACTCGATTGTGCTGTATGATCAACTATGGGTTAGTCGTAGCATCCCCTAGCAGCTAGTCGGGATGGAAAGGTGTTGTCAGACTACCGGATGGCCGTAGCATTCACCAGTGGCTAATAGTAAGGGAAGCATATTAAGACTGCGGTGTGGTCCGCAGCAATCGTATGAGAGTATGGTTAGACTGCGGTGTGGCCCGTAGCATCAGATTAGCAAGACTGTGGTGTGGCCCGTAGCATCAGATTAGTAAGACTGCGGTGTTGCCCGTAGCATCAGATTAGTAAGACTGCGGTGTGACCCGTAGCATTAGATTAGTGAGACTGCGGTGTGGTCCGTAGCATTAGACTAGTAAGACTGCGGTGTGGCCCGTAGCATCAGATTAGCAAGACTGCGGTGTGGCCCGTAGCATCAGATTAGTAAGACTGCGGTGTGGCCCGTAGAATTAGATTAGTGAGACTGCGGTGTGGCCCGCAACAATCGTATGTGAGTACGGTTAGGCTACGGTATGGCCCGTAGCATTGGTTTAGCAAGACTGCGGGGCGACCCGTAGCTTTGGTTGGCTGGCAGCGTAGAAGTGTTGTAAGACTACGGGGTGGCCCGTAGCATTCATCGGTCCCTATTCGTTAGAGCGAATGTGGCAGGTGTATGATTTCGTGGCAGAATGGATTGAGCGGTTATTGGTAAAGTTTCTTCGAAAATCGCTGGAAGCGACTAGGAGTTGAGTTGGGGCTAGCCACCGGTGGGAGCCGGTAATCCAGATATCGGTAGATTGGTAGGGACCAAGGTGGTCTCAGTTCATCCGGAAGGCAGATAAGGAATAGCAGAAATTTCCAGCCAGTAGCAGTGCTGGTAAGCAGTCTATGGTTGAATTCAGATAATTGGTCGAGGGGTGCTAGGCACCAAGTTCTGTCAGAGAGCAGTGTCAGTGGTGACAGACGGTGATGACCCGCTCTGGGAACAGCAGGGGTGATGGAGTTGGTGAAGGATAGGACCTTCACAGTGACAGAGGAAAAGTCGGTTATGAGGCTTTGCCTTGGGAAGGCAAGGAAATTGCGCAAGGAAAGAAGTGGAGAACCTCTGCGGGTTCAGTGCAGTACTCGGTGAGTACCAGAAGGATTATCGATTGAGTAAGTTCTATTTCTAAGTTGTTCAGGGTCAAGTTTGACCCGAGGTTTACCTGCGAGGTTTATGTTAGTCAGAATGACCAGGTGGAAGACCAGCGCAGGTAGGCGGCTGGTGTTGGGTATTGGAGGGATGATCGCATGGCACACACCATAGATTAGTCAGCCTGGGAATGTTTTACTCTGATAAAGAACATGTGTTTTGAAAACTAATACTATGTTTATGTTTTGAAATGATGATTTTACTTTAAGTGATACTTTATTAAAAGAAGTTTTTAGTCTTGAATTTTGGGACGTTACAAGTTGGTATCAGGCGGTGGGCTATGACAAACTTCGAGGACGAAGTTTAATTTAAGTGGGGGAGAGCTGTAACACCCAAAGTTTTGAAGACCAAGAAAGGGAAGAAAACCCTAAGTTTAGGGGTCGACTCGGCGAGTCCAAGGAGGGAATCGGCGAGTCCGAGCGGGATCCGGACCGAGGAGTAAGTGACCGATTCGGTGAGTCGGCCAAGGTGACTCGGCGAGTCTGGTCTGTGCGAGGAAAACCCTAATTCCGGGAATTGTATCCTATATAAAGGGTGTTATGTCCCTCCCTCAGCCCCCATATCACTCCAGAAGACCTGTAAACCTTATAATTCGTGTGAGCTTCCATTATTGAGAGAAATAGCTTTGGAGGAAGGAGACTTTGGAGAGGAAACTTGAAGATCAAGAAGGTTGCTTCAAGGGAGAGGTGTGTGCTCGAGATCTACTTCAGTTGTGTTCATCTTGGAGGTATTAAGCTGCCATTTTCCCTTCTTTGCATCTAGATCTATTTTGCCATGAGATTTGGGGGTTTTTATGGTTGTTTGAGGCCCAAATCGGATTAGGGGCTTAGATATGTTGTTGCCACTTCAGATCTATGGTTGGGTGAGTCCATTATGTCATAAAGCATCAGGAGATGAGTAGTTGGTGAAGCCCTTGTGTCCTTAAACCAAACCCTAATGTGTTTTGAGCCTAGATCTCTTTAGTTATACGTAAAGTTTGCAACTTTACGTAGGGATGGAGTTTTGGAAGTATGGATCTATGGATTGGAGTCCCTGCATAACCCAAAAGCCCTCTGCATGTTGGGAGAGCTGAATGGACTCGGCGAGTCCTTTGAGTGGACTCGGCGAGTACCATGAAGATGAGGAGGAACTCGACGAGTGGGATGAACAGCTCGTCAAGTCGGATGAAGATAGGCATGAACTCGGCGAGTTGGATGAACAACTCGGCGAGTTGGATGAAGGTTGCCGTGTGCTCGGCGAGTCTGTTCTTAGACTCGGCGAGTCAGGTCGCGTAGTCCCCAAACCCTTCGAGTTAAGACTCGAGTCAGCGAGTCGAGCAAGGACTCAGTGAGTTGGACAAGACAGGAATCAGGAATCAGTAGACTCAGCGAGTCAGGGGCTGACTCGGCGAGTAGAGTCGCGAGTGGAAGGATTCTGGACTTATGAACTCGGCGAGTCAGTAGGGTGACTCGATGAGTAGGGTTGACCTGGAAGGTTGACTTTGACCAGGACTTTGACTTTGACCTGAGTTGACTTGGTTGTCTTTTGGGGGTCAGTTAGACTCAGTGTTGCTTTGATATTGTTAGCTCGGGAAGCAAGTAGAGCAGAAGTTCGGTCAGTGGACGGGTAGCGGTCAAAGGGTTTAGCAGCAGCAGTTCAGCAGTATCAAGTAAGTTTCCTCACTGTTTGTATGGGTCTAGGGCACCAATGCCGGCCCATTTAGAATATTCATGAAAGACCAGGGGGCGGCTCCTGGCACACAGTATGTTACGTGGTATGGTAGGAAGACCCGAGGGTTAGCCCTAGGCAATATGTATGAAAGACCGGGAGGTGGCTCCTGGCGCATTGTATGCTATAGATATGAAAGACCAGGAGGTGGCTTCTGGCACACTGTATGATGTTTAGCTAAGTAGAATAGTATGTACAGTTGTCTTTGTGATACTTGCATAGAAGACCAGGGGGTGGCCCTTGGCACTTGTCTGTAAGACCAGGGGGTGGCCCTTGGCATTTGTTTGTAAGACCAGGGGGTGGCCCTTGGCACACGTCTGTAAGACCAGGGGGTGGCCCTTGGCACTTGTCTGTAAGACCCAGGGAGCGGCCCAGGCTTGACCAGGAAGACCACGTGCGACCCGTGGCATAATGGCAAGACTATGTTTGGCACATAGCACCTCACTGGGTTATGGATAAGTCAGTTATGTATGATTCTTAGCTATGAATGGTTTGTATGGTATGTGGTATCTGGGGAACTCACTAAGCTTCGTGCTTACGGCTTTCAGTTTTGGTTTCAGATACTTCCGGTAGCGGATGATAGAGCTCGGGATGATCGCATGGCACACACCATAGATTAGTCAGCCTGGGAATATTTTACTCTGATAAAGAACATGTGTTTTGAAAACTAATACTCTGTTTATGTTTTGAAATGATGATTTTACTTTAAGTGATACTTTATTAAAAGAAATTTTTAGTCTTGAATTTTGGGACGTTACATCTTCGATTCCCTTCTGATCGAAGATGAAAAGGGACCGAAAGCAACATCAGCCTTCTTTCTTTCTTCTTTTCCTGATTCTCTATGAAGCAATAAGGAGGAGTCGATTTTTCCGACGATTCAAGCCTTCAATCGGGGTTGTGGGGGTTGAGAAATGTAGCAACAGCCGAAAAGGGTGCTTGTGGTGGTGTTTCTCTGCAACAGCCAACGGTTGAAGCCTTCAATGAGAGTGAGTGTTTTGGGTGATGGATCATCAGAGAGAGAGAGGGAGGGAGGGAGAGAGAGAGAGAGAGAGAGAGAGAGAGAGAGACCTTTATTATTTTTTTAATTGTAAAATAAATAAATAAATATTAAATTTTTAAAAAAAATGAAAGAAAAATGAAAAATAAATACCCCAAGGGTATTATAGTCATTTCAATTTTTAGAGGGACTATTTTCACATACAAACCACTCCAAAAGGATTACGAAATCAAAAAACTCACTGTTTGGACTAAAACCCCAAAATTTTACATACCACAGGGACCATTTTTGCAATTTTGTCTTTCTATTAATATAATGAGTAGAAAATTTACTAACTTGAGTTTTTTTTTTTTCATAAAAATAAATATTTTCAAATATATTTTCAAAATTTATGATTATGCTTATTTTATAGATAAATTTAAAACTTTGTCTTTTTTAAGTTTTTTATACCTAAAAAAGATTATGATAAAAAATTAATAAGAAAAAAATCACAACCAATAATTCGGTGACACTTGATATATCAGAGTCGTGAGGGCACTTGGAACCGATTTTTCTTCTACTGTTCACACACATAAATACCCCTCTAATTTTACCTATTTTTACCTATATTTTATGATAGTTACACAAATGGTTTCTCGTTTATTAAGATAAAATAATTTCCGCCATTCAATTTCACAAATAAACAGCAAAAACTTATAATAAGGAATTTTATTGTTTTTCAAGTTATTATCCGAACATGTTAATTAAAATCGATGAAAATTTATAAAGACTTGATATATCATATAAAAGCAAAACATATTTTATCTAATAAAAATTAAAAATAAGCTCAACGTGCAAGATCCAGCCGATCTGCTATTCTGTATCAATTTGGCGACGATAGATTTTTGATTCCTCAAAAATCACCACCACCATCCATCCATCTCCGACCCTATTTTCGCCGCTTCCATCCCCGCAACCGCCTTCTTCTCCTCTCAACAGATCGATTCTGACTGCTATTCACATCAGAGGGATCTACAACGATGGGGTTTCTACTTACAACCCTGATTTTCGTTGTTATTGGAATCATCGCGTCTCTTTGCGCTCGAATCTGCTGCAACAAAGGGCCATCTGCTAATCTGTATGTTTCTCTGATATTATCCAATATCACTTGCTCTCTGGAATCTGTTAATTTTTATGCTACCTCTAATCCCGCTTTCATATATGTCAATCCCTGTCTCCGGGTAGTGCAATTGGGTTGTTCATCTTCAAAGTCCATGCTAAGAAATCTACACGTTTAACATATAGATCGTTGTTTGTACACTTAGAAATGTTTGGCTTCTGTAATCATCGTGTACCCATTTTAGGGATCGAGTACGTAGTTGATCAGATCGCTGCAAATAACTGAAGTTTGATCATTCAACTTGTGCTATTAGTTTCGATTTGTATCTTCACATTACTTTACTCTAGATGTATTGATAGAATGTTGGGTTTGCCACTAATATCAATTACATGTAATTATTAACGCAGGTTCCACCTCACATTGGTGATCACTGCAACAGTATGCTGTTGGATGATGTAAGTTTAACACTTTCATTCTTTGTAGCAATGGGAATTCTGTACATGTTAAGACATATATACATTGCTAAATGCTCAATTAATCGAATCAAGCATAATAATTTGGTTATCTTAATCCTTTTTTATATACATTTGTAACCATAAACCCTCATCAGTTATCACATCCTTATCCTATAAAGAAAAACTGATCTTCATCCTAAAGCTATATAATATATCCAAATCCTAACATTATAGTATATGTAAATTTTTAATCATTGATTTGCTAAAATGTGTTTTTGTGTTTTTGTGCAGGTGGGCTATTGTATATCTTGCACAGATGAATCCTCTCATTGTCCCAATTCTGAGTGAAAGTGAATGAGGTTTTTTTAACCTCTTTGGTTTATAATTTTGTGAATTAAGGATTGAATGGAATAGGAAATATCAATAAGCCACGCATTCTTCTCGGGATATACATTTGTTGTAAATTATGTTTGTATTTTATTTGATTTTGAAAAGTGACTGAATGTTTCTCTTAATGAAATAAGCGTCAAGCAATTGATTGTACTACTATTTTAATTGCTGTAGGTTGTTTGTTTGGTTAACATTTTGTTGAATTATTTTGAATGAACTAACACATTATCCTCCTCATTTTTACACTTTCAATTCTTTTGCAATACGTGCTTCTGCTGTATGTATGTAAGAAATTATCTTTCTATATAAATATTTTGAGTGGATAGATTTTGAGTGGTGATGATGGGATCTCTAACAGGAAAGGAAATGTTGGGTGGATTTGTCGCTGTGGTGTAGATCTGGTGAGGGTGGAGCATGTTACATATGTTTTTTTTTTGGGTTGATTTTTTTCGCATTTTTTTTTTGTGTAAAAATAAATTAAATAAAATAAAAATTAACTTAAAAAGACTTCTAAGTATTAAATAATTCATTAGTTGATCAATAAAAAAGATTTATGAATTTTGATAATTTAATTAAACTTTAATTTGAAAATACAGAAATAAGGGTAATCAGCCGTACTTGATTCCTTCTGTCTTAACTTGATCTAAGGACTAAAATGACAATAATTTTATGGAGAGGGGGTTAGTTTGAATCATAAGAGTATTGATCAAACTTCTTTGTCAATTAAGGGTCCATTTGAGAGAATAAGTAGAGAAGGGACCTTAGTTGCCAAATTTCTCAAACTTTTAGAATGACTAGCCACTTACTCTTCCTCATTCATTAGACTGGTCGAAAGAAGAGAGGGATGAGAGGAAATGGTGATTTCATGAGTGATTAAGAGATTGAAGTTAAACCAAAGTGTTTTTGAAGGAAATTGAAGCTAGGTTTTCACCATTGGAGTAAGGTACAAAAAAAAAAATCTTCATCTCAATCTCTTAGATTGAATTTAAGGTTTGTAGCTCTATATAGATCTGAATTTTATGTGAAATTAGTCATTAAAATCGAATTTCTAACTCAATCTAAGCGTTAGTTCATGAATCTAAGCTCCAATCTAACTTTATGATTTGTTCAATATATCATTAATAATTTATGATAAAAAAAACTATTAAGATACAAGTTCATATAGTAAGAGTGGTCCTCTAAGCTACAATAAACTCATAGTTAGATGATAAAAATAGAAACTTTATTATATAAGTAAAACGATCAATCATACATAAATAATCTAACTTTACAAATCAATCTAACAAATCAACCCATAGTATCTAGGAATCATCTACGTCAAAGTTGAAGTAAAAAGGGTTTAGCCCATAATCTCTACAGGAATACAGAAAAAAAAATCATTAATTTATAGCTAAACATGATATCTAAGACAAATTGAATGATAAATTAACGTTTCCTAACTTTGATCTTCAAAACGATGCTCCTATTGTGTTCTTCGGCCTTCAAATCGACAAAAAATGGTTCTTGGACAAATATTTATCATACCAAAGGTTTCTCCTTTGCTTCACACTATACTAGGGTTGTAAAATCGGATATTTATAGACTCTCAGACTTAGCAGTGAGAAGAGTAAGAATTCGCGATGCTAACCTAATCTTCTTTCAACTTTGTCACGATCTTATTGATGTTCTGATCTTTTTCTAAATTTGGGCATGGCGCAACATGTCTTTTAAAGGGTGCGACACGTCTTTCCGATTTTCTGGCGCTTTTTCATTTTTCGTCTTTTTCAGCTCCAATATGTTCCTTTTGCTCCAAGCAACAAATTTTCCTATTTTTATTCAATTCAAAGCAGTTTAAGTATCTTTTTATCTTTAAATATAACAATTAAGCTCTAAAACCTAAGGTATTACTTGATGAAATTCTAGTGTGCATTCAAACTTGACTTTAAATACTTAATAAATTGAGACACTTATTAGGATATGAATTATTTTAATTTAAATAATGATATTAAGACTTATTTTTATTATTAGTAATCACCAGTTAAGTTACAATTTTTTTTCGAGGGGGGGGGGGGGGGGGGGGTGAAGAGATCAAAGTATAAGCAGGCCAAAACCCAACGTAAATCCAACCCGGGCAGGTTTGGGTTCTGATCGAATCCCAAAAGTGCTTTAACTTGAATTTAGCCCATCCTTGAAGCCTTTGGTTGCTTCCATAACTTTTTTATGAGCTTGAAAAGAATAGAAAAATTGCTAAATAAGTTAACCAGCCTTGGAAGGATATTTTGGTAATTATATAAGATTTTTATGTTATATAATAGGTGAAGGGTAGAAGTACTATATCCTTAAAGGAGCAAGGAAGTTGGGTTTATTGCCTAAGGTAGGTTTACTGGGAGTACAAGTCTATATAATTAATTTGATTTCATTTGTCTTGTTTTGATTATATATGATTGTTTTGTTTCATATCATATAATATGATCTTTCTTGATATATGTGTGCCAATGGTATTTATTTTCATTCATAAACCCCTTTTTGAGATATCTATAGTTTTGATAAATCTATGCATAGTTTTGAAATGGTTTTGATTAAGTTGAGTTGAGCGGCCACAAGACTTTAGGATCCCTTATTTTGAATAACCAAGATGTGGGTCGTGAGTATGATTCTAGAAAGCTCGCATGTGTACAAACAATGTTCGCTACCTCGTGTGTTGCATTATTTGATGGTTCACCTTGCCTAGTTTGGTTTAGATGGACAAGACTTGAGGCTTTGTGCTTTGTGCTCACTATTCATCAGTCCAAAGTATTTAACAATCACTATTTTTAAGAGTTTGGACTTATGAGATTGACTCGGGTTAGGATAGATGCATATCCATTATTATTATTCGTTGTTTGTAGAATTATTCCATTTTAACCTATTGAGTTAATTGTTATGTTACACAAAAAAAAGTTGGAGGTGGTGCTAAATGCATACTTCCCATGAGTCCATATTTTGTTTGGTTTTGGAAAAAAGTTAAATACGATGTTTCGTACATACTATTCATGAGTTCGAATATTAGTTTGTTTAGATTATGAGTTTATGTATTATTCAAGCTTTTTTTGGGAATTATGGGTTGGTTAATAAACCCTTTGATTTGGATTGTGGATTATTAAACCTTTTGTCTGGAGTTATGGATTAATAAATCATTTGCTTTGAATTATAGAATATTAATTCCTTTTGTTATGGATTGTGGTTTATTAAAGCTCGATATTGGATTTTGGAGCTATTACATTTTTAGGTGTGAGTTATGAATTACTAAACTCTTGGATTCGGTTTATAGATATTATATCCTTGAATTTTGAATATGGGTTCTTATACCCCTTCTCTTTTGGATATTTGAGTCGTTAGCACTATACATATTGGTTTATTACCTATTATGGTATTTTCTTGGTTTTATATTGATTTCAGAGGTTTCATTCTAGTGTAATGATTGTCATCATTACTTAAAGTGAGTCAACATCGGGTATTCTCACTATTCATTTTCATTGTCTAACTTATTTTGATTTGTGCTCAGATAGAATGTAACACCCATTTTCAGGTACTTCCATTTTCAACCCTAAAAATGAAATTTTGTTGCAAAATAGGTCCTTACGATGGGCCTACAAGAAGTGTATGTCGGGCGTAAGTCAATAAGGATCGTGAATTTTGTTGTGTACATTAGGCGTACACATTGAGTACGTTGGGCGTACTCGTGTTGTTCCCAAAACCCTAAATTTTTAGGGTTGTGTCCCCTATTTAAGCATCTTATTCCTCCTTGGACCTTCTTATGGATAGCATCCATCCTTTTTAGCTCTGATATCGAAACCCAAACTGTAACAACCTATTTCGAATCGTCTCCCATTTTCGTGATGGTGATCAAGAATTGGATACTAGCAGACTCGAGACCCTTAAAGATCGTCGGAATCGGATTTATAACGAAGATTATGGCAGTTTGTTCGGGATATGGTAAGGCAGGTATGAGTTGATTAAAGTGTAGAGCTTCTCGTTACCTTTTCATGGATATAAGGATCGTCGGAATCGGATTTATAACGAAGATTATGGCAGTCTGGAGCCAAAGGGTATTTTGGTAATATGTCAGTTCGGGCTTCTATGGGAAAAGGAAGTTTGTTCGGGATATGGTAAGGCAGGTATGAGTTGATTAAAGTGTAGAGCTTCTCATTACCTTTTCATGGATATAAGGATCGTCGGAATCGGATTTATAACGAAGATTATGGCATTTGGAGTGTTTAAGGGTGTAAGGGGAAGCCCTGGTACGCGGGGCATACCTAGGGAGTACGTGAATATGTAAATGGAATTACGCTGGGTGAAATGTGGTGTATGCTTAGCGTACTGTGAGGATTGGATTGGGGGTGCGAGACCTCGTACGCTGGGCGTACAAGGGGTAAAGTGAAAACCCTAATTTGGATGTTGTACCCAATATAAGCACATTAAGTTTTTTTGGTTGGCCTCTTTACCAGCATCCAAGTCCCCAAAACCCTAGAAATCGTCCCTTAGCCTCCATGGTGGTGTTTTTGAAGTCATTATGTGTATTTTGGTGATTTTAGGTCATTTCCAAGAAGATGGAGTTTGGTGTGTAACAATGTAAATTTCCAAAACAATTTTTCATTTTTAAAACATACTTTTAATCACAAGATAATATCAAAACATAATGTCTCCAATGTTATCATCACAAAACATCCCAGAATCTCAAGAAATAAAATTCCACGAGTGTGTACGGATCATGTCGATGCCTTCCCGCGGTCATCACTGGTACCTGAAACACATAACACATAACACTATAAGCATAAATGCTTAGTGAGTTCCCCAAAATACCACATACAACACATACGCCACTCGAGGCTACAGCACGACCCTCCGGTTGATGTGTCTCAGCGGGACCCTCCAGTCCTGTAGCTCGTTGGACCCTCTGGTCCGGTCATAGCTCGTCGGACCCTTCGGTTGGACCCTTCGGTCCGGTCTATATAGTTGGACCCTCCGGTCCGGTCTATACAACATATGGCATACATATAACAAAATGCACATAATCTCGTACATACACATAGCATACAAGACCCTCCGGTCTACACATAAATACCACTCTAGGTAATGTATAGTGAGAAGACTCACATCGGGTATCTCGGATAATCTCGCACACGAAAACACTGATCTAGCCCCCGCCTAATCACATAAACAGTACTCTCAAGTAAATAATGGCTCTCAAAGGCTAGATTAAATCCATCCCTACAATCCCATAGAAGGGTAAAAGACCATTTAACCCCTCCCTGACCCAAAAGTCCAAATGTTGACCAAAACCCTAAAAGTTAACGAAAGTCAACAGGAGGCAGTACGCGGCGCGTACATTCTCTATACGTGGGGTGTACGTCGGCGATCCATAATCGGGGTCTCAACCCCTTACGTTGCGCGTACTGAGAGTTACGCCCACCATAAGTCTCAGTTTCAGCCTTTTCTTGGATTTTGGTCTTAAACGGTTAAGACACTCATTCAACTTTCAGCTCTGACTTTCCCTAAGCCTTTTATTCCATAAAGTCGGAACCTTTAAGACTTTGCATGGCTGTAAAGGTCCCTAATCACTCTAACACCTTTCCTTCTTCCTCATAAGGTCTAGATCTCATGCATGGCTCAATATTCACGTCCAAGATTGGATTTTTATGAACATACAACTCATATAACCCTGAAATATGGCAGATCTACGCCAATGGAGACCATTAGCTCATAAAGTCTCCACCTTGGGACCAAAAACCCTAAAAATTGGTCCAAGAAGCACAAATCACAAATGAAAAGGAAAGTTTTGAGCTTTTTACCTCAGAAAGAAGCTCCAACCTCCGAAGAACTCGGATCTACTCTTGTTCACCAACTTGTAGCTCCTAAAATGGCCTCCTCTTCTCTTTCACTACCTTGAAATGGCACTTTGAAGCTTAGAACACAAACACACAAGCTAGGAACGAAAGATAACTCTCTATTAGGGTTTCACTCTCTGAAATGGTGTTTGAGGATAAGGCCTTAGCATTCCTTTTATAGTGCATAAGTCACAAATTAGGGTTTACATCTGGGCCCGCTACGCCTAGCGTAACCCTGGGTACGCCCAACATACCTAGGCGAGTCCGCGTCCAACTTAAGCGCATGAGTATACGCAATGTACTCCTTAGTACGCCCAACGTACTCATTTGCCTTAACATTTCATTTAAGGGTTTAACTTGACAACTTGGAAAAGGAGAAGGGTTTAAGAGACGCACCTGAATTTCGGGATGTTACATGGTGCAAGGTTGTGGATAAATGAAGAGCTTGTGGATCTTGATTATGTGCTTCATTTCTAGCTTGTTTGAGGTAAAAAAAAAAGCTTTGATCTTTTTCATTGTTGGCTTAAATCTATGTTGTATGAGTTTTGGTCCCTTTTTAGCGTCAAGAATGAGATCTAGTGGTTTGGTACCACTCCACGAGCTATGTGTAGCCACTCTTGGTGTTTCTGAGGTTTTATATGCATAAAGTTGCCTCCTTTAGGGTTTGGAATCCCCCATGCATGAGATGGTGTCCATTTGGTGAAAGTATAACGCTTTATCTTGAAGATTGGTTCTTTTGGAGCATGCAAATTCACCAAGTCAGTGACTTTGTGGTTCTAGACACTTGTGTGGACTTAGATTTGTGGTTTGGACTTCTGGAATTAAGCATTAAGAGCTTAATATCGATTTTGGCTTAAAGGATTTGTATGCTGTCAGTACAAGTCTGTACGCGCAGCGTACAAGCCAAATAGCGAGTATGCCCCGCGTACTTAGTTAGGTGGATTTTTGCATTTGGGCTTCGTGGTTGGGTTTCCTTTTGGGCTTAGGTGTTTGAGTTCTTAATGGGCCATCTGAGTACAAGTGTTTTGGACTAGGAAAATTGGTTGCGCTTTAGGGTAAGGCCCATGTAACGGGTTTGGGCACAATTTGGAAAATTAGGCCATATTTGGGCCTTGGTTGATTATTTGTCTTTTGGGCCTTTTAGATTGTGAGATTGGGCGTTAGTCTTGGACAAAGGTAGGTTAGGGGTAAAATGGTCTTTTTACCCCGAGTATGGATTTATGGTTATGGATTGGAACCTAATTGTTAATTGGGTATTTTTTTATATTGATAGTTCGAGGAATCTGTCAGCCAGCAGCTAGGGATCGTCTCTATGATTCGACAGTGTGAGGCGAGTCTCCTCACTCTGTCTAGCGGGTCGTAGGCACCAATGTCGACCCATGGTTTATTATGTTAGGATGCTAGCTGTCTGCGTGACTCTTGCATGATTATGTATAGGTACCCCTACAGGTATCACCTTTGAGTTAGAGTTTCAGGTTGAAGATTTGGTACCCCTAAAGGTATCACCTTGGAAATATGTTATCTGATTCAGGAAGCGGGGCAAGTTGTGCCCCAGGCTTATTGGGCCTTTCAGAGTGGTAGCTCGAATGGGCAACGTGGCCTACCGGTTGGAGTTTCCAGAGGAGTTGAGTCAGATTCATGACACCTTCCATGTTTCCAAGTTAAGGAAGTGTGTGGCCGATGAGGCAAAGTTGATTCCTTTGGAGGATATTTAGGTCGATGGTCGTCTGAATTACATCGATAGGTTGGTGGTGATTCTGGATAGCAAAGTGAAGACCTTGAGGAACATGGTGGTGAACTTGGTCAAAGCTCAGTGGAAACATTGGAGAGGCTCTAAGTGGACTTAGGAGCCCAAGGCTAAGATGCATGAGCATTACCCTAATCTTTTCCCAGCAGCTGACTTCGAGGACGAAGTTTGATTTAAGTGGGGGAGAATTGTAACACCCGTTTTCAGGTATTTCCATTTTCAACCATATAAATGAAATTATCTTGCAAAATAGGTCCTTACATTGGGCGTACATGAAGTGTACGTCGGGCGTAAGTCATTAAAGGATCGCGACTTTTGTTTTGTACATTGGGCGTACTCACGCTGTTCCCAAGACCCTAAATTTTTAGGGTTGTGTCCCTTATTTAAGCATCTTATTCCCCCTTGGACCTTCTTATGACCAACCTCCATCCCTCTTAGCTCTAATATCGAAACCTTAACCCTTGAGTATGAGTTTTGAAGCTTTTGAGTGCTTTTTGGTGATCTTGGTGGTGAAGGAAGATCATTGGAGAAGTGGTGGTGCATTCAAGCTCTTGGATCCAGAATCTACAACTCATTATTCATGTAAATGAGGTACAAAGTTCATACCTTGAGGCTTGCTTTTCTACATCTTGTTAGGGGCTTAAGTTTATGATCATTTTGTCCCAAAACCTTGTTCCTTGTGATTATGGATTACTTTAGGCCATCTGAGTTGTCCTTTTAGACATTTTTGAGTGCATGGAGTCATAAAAATGCAAGCTTGGTCCTTTGCTTTCATCCATACATGAGCTATGGATTTTTTGGTGATGTTAGAAGATAGAGGTTTGGGATTGGGCTCTCTTTAGCCATGCAAAGGCATAAATTTATAGACTTTATGGATTAGAATGTCTTTTAGGGTCAAATATGAGGTTGGGGTGAACTGTCTTAATGATTAAGACCTTAAAAATTAAAATGTGAGTTTAGGCCAAGTACGTTGAGTGTAAATCTGGCTACGCCCAGCATAGCCAGTTGGGAGCTCGTTTTCAGGACTTTGTACTACGTTAAGCGTAGAGCCTTGGTACACCGCGCGTAAGGTCAAATGTGTTGACCTTTGACCTTTTGACCTAGTGTGAATTTTGGTCAATTTGTGATGGTTTTGGTCTTTAAATGGGCAAAATGGTCTTTTGCCCAAATTATGGATTAGACTTGGCTTGAGACTAGTTGAGTTTGGATAATTACCTTTATTGCTAATTAGGGTTATTTGGTGTGATTAATAAGCAAAGTCTAGTTTCGACAATTCGGGTGTGATTTATATCAGTCTTTTATGCGAGGCGAGTCTCCTCACTATACTTACTTGTGTGGTAGAATATATGTGTTGAACAACTAGGTCTATTTGTTGTTAATGTGATATGTGTTACTGTGTGTGCTGAGACTTCAGGTAGTCTCTAGGATTGCTGATAATCCACATGGCATAATGTTTGCCCACTGAGACTTCGGGTAGTCTCCAGGGTTGCTGATAACTCATAACTATTTATTTGCTTTGTGTTGTATGTGATACTTTGGGGAACTCACTAAGCTCCGTGCTTACAATTGTTGATTATATGTGTTTCAAGTACTTTTGATGATTACTGGAAGGCGAAGACTTGATTGTACACATTCACCTGCAGTTTATGATTCTGGATATTTTGGGACACTCTGATATTATGATGATGATTTGTATTTGATACTTGTGATTTTCTTGAGATGAGTTTTTATAAACAATGTTTTAGTTAATGAAAAATAAAAAATAAAAAATTGATTTGAAATTTTGAATGTTACATTGAAGACTTGGATGTTGATTAGAATGTAGCATGGACATTTTAGAAAGTCACAATGTGTGGTAAAGACTTGAACTGTGTTATTTCAACCAGTTCATTTTATTTTGAAACATTGGGACATAATTCCACAATAATCTATTTTTAAATATTTGAAAACTATAATGGGACCATATTTTCCATACATTTTGTTTTAAAACCTTTTTAAAAACTATGATGGGTGCTTCAGATAGAAGATCTGGTGATCCGACGTGGTGGTAATCGAAAGTAGAGTTTGTGTGAGGCCAACATTTCTAGAGAAGAGTGAAACATAAGCAACGATGTTGTGGGAGTAACCGAAAATGCTTATTGGAGGAGAGGGGCAAGAGAGAAGAGTGAAGGGAGAGGAGAGGAGAAAGATAGAGAGATGAGAAAAGAGACCGGATGAGAGAAATGAATTGTTGTTCTTATTTTATTTTTTGGAATAATTTACAAATGACTCCTCTAACTTATATTTTTTTATAGATTTGTTCCATAGGCAAAATTGTTTTTTTATACTTACTACATGTACAAAAGATAAGAAGGGAGGAAGGAACCATTATGATGGATTTACCAACCATGAGTATCATTTTTTAAACTACGATTAAACTTGCAAAAAGATGTATACCACAAGGACCAAAACTAGAATTCACTCTAAAAGTTTTTCACCTGTTTTTTATTATTATTTTTTTTCCTTAGAAATTTACAAGTTGTCTATATAGTATTTTTCATAATCTACTTTAATAATCTACTCTAATAAATAAAAAATTTTTCCTACATGTGTCAAATGTCATTTTGTGGTTATTTTGAATTATTTTTTTTCACGTGTCATTTTATAGGTTTTTTTTTTATTTTATTAAATTTCGCATAATATTTTAATATAATAATTACAATAAATGTAATAGTAAATGGATATCAATTTCATTAATGGACTTATTTTCTAATTTTAAAATTTCTAAATTGAAGTTCATTAGTTTGTTATGTTTCTTTATTTAAATTATTTTTTTTTTAAATTTAAAAGATACAAAAAAAAAAAAACATTTCAATTTTAGTAATACATCATTTTTTTATTTTCTTAAAAATTCAGAGTTCTCAAATATTTAGACCTTTATATTTATTTATTTTTTCATACATGAGTCTGATAACTAGTTGTTAATATATTTTATTTATTTGTATAGTTTTTCACTTGGACTCATGCTTTACACGTATGTGTTTGGAAAATTATCGATTTTATGAATTGTAGAGGGTACACAATTGTAAAAATGAATTTCGGCACTTGAGTCGTTTAAATTGTGGGATTAATATTAAATGAATCACTAAACAATTTTCAAAAAGAGAAAGCCAATCACCGAGTCGTTAGTGTCTCTTTACGAATAAGACCATACAGTGTTCACTATACCACATACCATAATATACGGTAAACACTGCATCGATCCTTCCAAAAAAAAATACGGTATGCATACATGGTGTTACAAATTTACCGGGAAATAGTCTCATCCTTCAAATGTTGTACTTATGCATATTGATAGGTGTAGTAAGGTGTTGTATAACACCAATTAGTTTTGTAGAATGAGGCAAAACAAAATGACTTTATATAATTGATACGGCTGCCTTCGTAGAATAAGATGCTTAAATTGTGGGATGTAATATTATTGATTGTTCAGTTTTGATGCTTTTAAACCCGTGAAACATGGAGATGTGACTTTTATGTTTGAAAGCGAAAACAATCCCGAACATATCACATTAATGAAAAAGAAGAAAAAGAAAGATGGTAATATAAGGCTGAATCTTGTCACATTATTTTGCATAGAAAGGATAAATCTTGATTCTTGAACCCTGTGGATCTGGACAGTTCTTCTTTCTATTTAGTACTACTTCATATCTTAAAACTTTAATAAAGATATTTATAGTGTTCGAAATTTAAAATGATATAATTTTATTAAAAAACACATTACTTTTAAAGGCTATATTTCACAAGTTATTTAACTAGTAATGTCTGGAAAGCTAAAAAAAGAGTTTATAAAATAATTTATAACTTAATCTTCTTAAAAGCTATATAATTTTTTCTAAACTAACTTATAACGTTTTCTTTATTCTTTCAATATAGATTTTATTAATTATAATAAATATATTTTTTTAAAATATATTTATATGTTAATTTATATTTTTCAGACGTCAGCTAAATTTATTAAACATCATTTTTATCGATTAGCTATCGGTTACCAGTTAACTTTTCAGCTACTCTGTTAAACATAAAAACTGTATTTTCATTAATCTATTAGTTAACATAATATATCTCTTAGGCTGTGTTTGGTGCGTCACAACTAGCTGATGAGCTAGCTTATTTTTCGAGCTTTTTTAAGTTGTCATGTTTGGCAAACCAAAAATTAGTTTATCAGCTAGCTTTTTGAAAAGCTACTTAAAGTAGCTTTTTTAAAATTTTCCAAATATACCTCTTAATTAATTTTAGAAACACATTTTTTTAAATACCTTTTTATGTCATTTTATATCTTTCAGCTAGCTTTTCAGCTAATTTTATCAAACGTCATTTTTCATCAGCTAGCTTTTTATTTAACAGCTAGTTTTTCAGCTAGTACGCCAAACATAACCTTAATTTATATAAAACAACTTAACATTTTTTATAAATCATTCCAGAAAATGGTAAACAATAATAAAGAATGACAAAACAGTAAGAAACTGTTATATTAAATCAACGACAATAGTTTTTTTCCCATTAAATGGTTATAGAAACAATATCACATGAATTAACACAATACTAAAAATATGGTATATGTTTTTCAAATTAACCCACGAGACATGACTTTGTAATATTTCACAGCACTAAACAACAAAAGGGTTGGTGTAACAAAATCACCAAAAAAGACTTTGGGGGTGGGGTACCTTTGAATTTTAATTATTTTAAAATTGTGTACATACCATGCTCTCAATAATCACCTACCCAAAATCACTCTTGATAATAAGACCCAATATATGACATTTTATGGTTTGTATTTTAGGCTTGTATATGTAAAGTTTTTCAACATACAACCAAATTTCACACTTTACAGCGTATGTACGTATAAAGGATCTCATTCCAAACATCAGGAACTCCCGGAAGACACCAATGTATACAATCGGAATTAGCGATAGGATTCGCCAATTCTGATTCCGTTGGTGGTACCCAATGCCTTTTGTAAATAGTAGGGTGTCCGTCATTCCGATACTGTGAAAGTTGTGTTATATTCAAAAGCTCAATCTTTAACCCTTTCTTTTCAAGATCTTGTACTACTGATTGTGCCGTTCTCATCAAATCATTATCTGTTCCCTTTGACCAATACCCTTGTTCCATTATCGGCTCCGTTTTATTATAGCATGTTTCACCCATCGGATCTCCATACCTAGAAATAGTTGTAACAAAGGAGTAATATATGATTAATTATATGGTAATTGACATGTATTATGTATAGTTTTTAATAAATTAAGGATTGATTATAATGCATACTCTTTGTGATCGGGTGAGAGGCTTGTGAAGAACATTCTAGTCTTGGTGCGGTTAAGGTGAGTTTCCAACCAATTCGACCATGTTTTTAAAGCCATCTCGTAACGCCTTACCCTTCCGGATTCTATTAAAGTTCTATTAGGATTTTCAAATGATCCCCACCTACAAATACCAAGTTTTGGCCCCATTTATTACGCAGAATAAAATATAACAAAACAAGTTGTACTGTGTTATAAGAAATCAGACCGATAGTAATGGGACAAACATTTACATTTTTGTCCCATTCAAATATGTTGAACAAAGTGGGACATACTTTTGTTCGATCTCTTGTCTTGTATTGTCTGTGCAAAAGACATAAATGTCTTTCTCATCCTGATCATCGAATATAGTTAGGCAAAGCTTATTCAGTCCAGTCCAGTCTAATCTAGTCTAGTCTGTCAGTCTTATGCTCGAAGAAGGCTTACAAGAGTGTCATATTAGGCACAAGCCACCACGTATACGAGTCAAAAACTAGCATGTCAGCATCAATCCATTGTTTGGCATGTTTTTCGATGCTCTCAATCTTCATGATCCGATCATGTACACGATGATGAACAGGATCATCGCAGTTTGATTCCACCAACAATGGTTCCCAATAAAAATCAATGGAGGCATTGAATTCCTTCCATGCCACAGTTGAATCTCAGTCATATAAAATAAAATAAATGTCTTACATTTATGTATTGATAATATATAAAAAAAAGAAAGCGACCAGATCCCTTACAGATGCTCTAAACGTAATCAATGAGCCATGCCATTCTGCAACCTTATGAGATGGATCAGGGATCCATGAGTCAATAAGACAAAGGAGCGACACCCAATGGTTCTTCCCTACTGAATCTCCAACAAAAACAACCCTCTTGTCTCTTAGCTTCTCCAATAGTGCTGTTCCATTGAATCTAAAAATTTATCCATGAAATTGGTGAATTGTACAATTCGAGATGAAAATGTACAATTATTAAAGCACAATGTACACCTCGCGTTCTCCTTTGACTAAATCCTTAATGGGGTGTACTTAACTACTTATAGACTTGTATTTTACAACTAACAAATACATAGTGTCGACTTCTTGGAGTTTTATAAGCTTTGTATATGTTTGATTACTCACATCACATAGTACAAGTTTTATATGCACTGTCATTTTTCTTGAGCTCCCAAACACAGAGAAAGTACAACCCCTTAATGCATCGAGTCAACTTCTTTTGCAGTTTTCTTTCTTAGGTAAGCATTGCAATAGTATGAGTGCTAGTATGCTACAACAACACACAGTACAACTCCTGATGCATATATGTCAACTATATACAGAGAGAGAGAGAGTGATGCATATATGTCAACTATATACAGAGAGAGAGAGAGAGAGAGAGAGAGAGAGAGAGAGAGAGAGAAAACCTGGGAAGGTCACAGCCATGGGGCTGCCATCTCCAGAACTGATACTCGAAATCTTTTCTTCCAAATTTATGACAAGCATAATCATCCGCCATGAAAGAACACTCTTTCTCATTGTACAAAGGTCTCGATTTGTTATCATAAACCCAACTCCCGTTGAACAAATCACAACCTTCAAACGAATAATCCTCCGCTATATTCGCTTCTCCGATAAGATTAAACCCTATTACATTGTTATGATCTAAACAAAAGTAAACAACTCCCATGGTTACTCCCATTACAAGCATGAACCCTACTGAACGATACCCAGGAACCAATCTTTGTAGCTTTTCCATTCCCTTCTTTTCTTCTTCAAATCTTTTGAAACTTTCTGTTATCCTCTTGATGATCTTCTTAATTGAATTTGAGATAAAAGAAAAAATTGAAATTGAAGTTGTTCGCAAAAGAGTGTGGTAAAAGAAGAAATGAAAGATTTTGTTGCATATTTGGTATTTAACTCAGTTTGGTAGTTGATGTGTCCAAAAATATTCCATCATTTATTGGGCCATTTCACAAAATGGATCCTGTCTTTTAACAAATTTCAAAAATACCAGGAACGGTCCTTGTACTCCATAAAATTTCAGAAATGATTATTGTGTTTCATAAAATTTTATTATGGTCCCTGAGTTTCATAAATATACAAAAATGGATCCTATCTAATAACAAAATTATATAAATAAAATTTGTCTTTCATAAAACTTAAAAAATAATCCCTTCCTAATAGCGGAATAAATTGCTTCCTTATTATCATTTTTTAACGTTCTCGGTCTATGAATATATTGCGGTTTACATCCCTATATGTAACGTCCCATTTTCAAAACAAGTTTTTCATTTTTATTTAAGGTTAAATATTGTTTTCCCAAAAACCAAGTCAAAGAAACATAAGTATCAAATAAAATCATACTAAAATATCATAGTATAAAGTATGTAGATGTAACGACCCGTTTCCGGTATGATGATTCCTTGGTATTTTTTTTTTTTTTAAAAGTTTTGTTAAAGGGACTCGGCGAGTTCATAGCCTGACTCGCCGAGTAGGGACGGGATTTCGAGCACGTGTTAGTTGGCGACTCGGCGAGTCCATATTCTGGACTCGGCGAGTCTGTCCGTTTGGGAGAAACCCTAAATCCCCGGGTTGCCCACTATTTAAGCCACCTTATAGCCCCCAACCTCGCCTCCTTCACCCTCAAAAGCTGTGAGAAAACCCTAATTCGTTCTTGAGTGATTCTAAGTGATTTTGTGTGCATTTGTGAAGGCTTGAAGAAGGAGAAGAAGAAAGGAGTAAGGAGTAGGATTGTAGAGCAGAGATTCAAGGGAAAGCAAGAGCTCTT
Source organism: Lactuca sativa (assembly GCF_002870075.4). NCBI lineage: Eukaryota > Viridiplantae > Streptophyta > Magnoliopsida > Asterales > Asteraceae > Lactuca > Lactuca sativa. The sequence goes on along the minus strand of NC_056631.2, from coordinate 42,005,931 downwards.
TGAGGTATTCTTCAGATTTCCTTCCCTTTTATGCTTTAAAACCCTTTCTAGATCTTGTTAATGCCTTTCTCAAGCCTTATGTTGTGATGGAAGCTCTATTATGCCGAGATATCCTTAGATCTGTTCATTTAGGAGTTGTAGAGCCCAGATCTATTGCCTTTATGGAGCTATTTTGCATATTAACCCTAGATCTACCCCTTTTAAGTGCCTTTTTAGCCTTTATTCCCTTGTTCATGTGTTTGTACACGTAAAGTTGGAAACTTTACGTGGTAAATCGGCTTATTGGACTCAGATCTATCATTTGTATGTGTTGGATTCGAGCAGAATCGAGTATAGAATAGTTGTATGGCGACAACTCGGCGAGTCGGAAGAACGACTCGGCGAGTCGAGTCGCGAGTCCCCGATTTCTTCCTTTGAGCGGTGTCGAGTGGGTCCAGTGAGTAGTGGAGTGGACTCAGTAAGTTGAGGGTGGACTCAGTAATGGAGGGACTCGGCGAGTTGTTCATACAACTCGGCGAGTCCAAGGCAATCTCCTTAGACTCAAGAACAACTCGTCGAGTTGTTCATATGTCTCGGCGAGTCGGATGAAGATTGTCTGAGTTCTTGGATCGAGAGGGTACTCGTCGAGTCGATGCCATACTCGACGAGTAGCAGCGAGTAGGGTCGAGGAGTGAGAATAGGGACTCGGCGAGTTGGCGGCCCAACTCGGCGAGTCAGGTCAACTGAGAGTTGACTTTGACCGAGAGTTGACCTTGACCGAGAGTTGAATTTGACCAAGGGTAAAAGAGTCATTTTACCCAATTCAGTGTTTAGCATTTGATTGAGTGTGTTTATGGACTTGTAGCCGGGGAGATACCGGAGCAGTAGCAGTTAGCCTCCAGAGCCATACACTCAGCAGCCAGTTCATGAGGTGAGTTTCCTTTCGGTAGGAACGGTTCTACGGCCACAATGCCGGCCCGTTTAATTATCAGTAGTTCCGGACTTTGGTCTGATGCAGTAATTAGAGTGCTTGATGTCTTTGTGATACAAGCATGTTTGTGTTATGTGTTCCGGACTCTGTTCCGATGCAGTATACAGTTTATGTGTTTATAATAGTTGTTATATTTTATGCTATGCCATGATCAGTCAGTTCTGGACTTCGGTCCGATGCAGTTAGTTCCGGACTTCGGTCCGATGCAGTCAGTTCCGGACTTCGGTCCGATGCAGTTAGTTCCGGACTCTGGTCCGATGCAGGGGACAAGGTCCCAGTCAGTTCCGGACTTCAGTCCGATGCAGCTAGTTCCAGACTTCGGTCTGATGCAGTGGGCAAGGCCCATTATGTGCTTTATATATGTATTGTTTGGTATGTGGTAGTTTGGGGGAGCTCACTAAGCTTCGTGCTTACAGTTTCAGTTTTGGTTTCAGGTACTTCCGCAAGCAGAGGGAAGAGCTCGGGATGATGGCATCGCACACACCATAGCTTCAGCTTTTATCCTGGGAGTTGATTTAGTTTCTTTGATTTTGATATGGCATAGATATGATACAGTTTTTCCGCACAGTGTTTTTATCATGTTGGGATACATCACGTATGGTTTTATGATATGACACTCAGATTATGGTTTTTGGTTATATTGAAAAATGAAAATTTTGGTCGTATTTTTGAGTTGTTACAAGTTGGTATCAGAGCCCTGGTTTGAGGGATTCGGATACACTTCCGGGTGTATCTGAACTCAAACTAAGGGGAAATAAAAAGATTTTTTTTAAAGAAAATGTTTTCTAAAAGAATTTTGAAAGCACTTAGAAAGAAAGAATTTTTTTTAAAAACAAGATAAGGGTGTGGTGCATGCGATCAGCTGAGTTCAAGTAAGTACTCCCAAATTACCAATACAAGTTTTATTATTATGATTAATTGTTCTAGTTTCAGTAGAACATCATGCTAGTATTGGACTAAGGATCTAGGAGGATGCCTTATGTGCTTGCTATATGTGTTACAGCTTTATGAGAATTGCATGCTAGTATTGAGTAGACAGCAGTAGGATAGCCTGTATAGGTTATGCCTGATAGTATGAGCTTAGCATTGTATGCTAGTACAGTTTCTCGTTATGAGAATAGTTTTGCCTGAGTATGTTTCCTTTATCCGAATGCTGCTTGCTTCGTGCTTTGTGGGGTTCTGAGGGATGGGAGTTAGCCATTAGGTGAACACGTCACACCACATGTGATCAGGGTTGAATAATCCCAGAGTGCTGGAACTGGCCCTATTGCGCAGCTCTTGTCTGAGTCCAACCGTTATAGGAACGGGTCTTTTACTTGAAGGATTATCTGACCCTCGTCACATGTGATGGTGTTCAGGTGGTGGCTAATTAGCATTATAAGGAGACCTTCAGCAGCTGAGGACTAGTTGAGTTGAGTCTGAGGTTTCCCTAGGGCAAGCCTAGGATGAGAGTGGCAGAGATCAGTAGTAGTAGAAGTGACCTGGTGGAGTCAAGGCAGTTCTTGAAGAAAGTACGGATAGATGTGGAAGGTAGTATGGGCCCGTACTACTGAAAGCAGAGGATCCGTACTCGAATCAAGAAAGGCTGAGACAATACCAGGAAACTAGTTGTAGAATCAATGATCCCTTGAGATATTTCCGTTTTCTGATGTAGTTGTGATGTGTTTCAGAATGGTGGTTTTGCGTTCGAGACCAGCAGCCGGCAGCGGAGGTGCCGGGGAGGGATCAGGTTCAGGCTCGGGGGACGAGCGCATGGATGAGCAGACCCGAGAGTTTCTTTCTTCGGAGATTACGCGCATCATTATAGAGCAGACTCCTGTGATCTTTGGTTCGATCAAGGAGGGGATTCTAGAGCTGATGGATGAGAGATTGGGCACCTTCCGTGCCGAGATGGCGGCCATGATGGGGTCGCGCACCCTTACATTCAGGGAGTTCGGGGCATGTGGAGCTCCGGACTATCATGGGGCGCGGGACCCCATAGCGAGTACTAGATGGTTGGCGGATGTGGCCAACGCTTTCCGCACTAGCAGGTGTCCCGAGGGGGACAAGGTCAGATTGGCGTCCTGTCTTCTGAAGGACAGGGCACGGGATTGGTGGGAGGAGGTCGGACATGCCATTGGAGATGATGCAGCACTGGACGCCATGACCTGGGTTGATTTCTCTACCAGGTTCAGGGCGGAGTTTGCACCGGTTATTGAGGTGCAGCAGCTAGCTAGGGAGTTTCAGGACCTCACCCAGACTACATAGACAGTGGCGGAGATCACCGCCAAGTTCAGGGAGAGGGCTCTTCTCGTTCCTCAGTACGTGGCTGATGAGGAAATGAAGAAGGCCCGCTATCATGAGATCTTGCGGAGCGATATCCGCCAGTTTGTGAGCCGGTCCAGCTGTAAAACGTTGGAAGATATGATTGCTAGGGCTCGGGAGAGGGAGATTGATCTCGAGATGGAGAAGAAGAGGAAACCGGAGGCGGTTTCGGGTTCAGGCGGTTCGGGCAAAAAGCCCAAGGTTTCAGATCACAGATCTAGGAGTCAGCAGAGCCACGGTCAATGTGGATGGTGTGGGAGATTGCACGAGGGAGCGTGCAAGGCAGGGAGTTCCGGCTGCTACAAGTACGGTCGGATTGGGCATTTGAGTAGGGATTGTACGGCCCCTGCTACTGCCGTTGCAGCATCAGATCTGATTTGCTTTCAGTGCAATCAGAGGGGACATAAAAAGTCCTAGTGTCCGGGTTTAGCTGCAGCAGGGAAGGTGGTTGCACCTGCCCCTGCTACCTTGAGGATTACAGATGGCCGGCAGGGCCGAGCTGATGCGCCAGTGGCGAAGAGTAGGGCGTTTCAGATGACAGCAGAGGAGGCGCGAGCGACTCCTGATGTGGTGGCGGGTATGTATCTTCCCTTTATGTCTTTATTATTATTGATTGAATATTGCTTATGATTGTATGTTTTATTCAGGGTCGTTCTCTGTGAACGGCATTTCTGCTATGGTATTATTCGATTCGGGGGCTACCCGATCATTCGTGTCGCTTGCGCTTAGCAAGAGATTTAGTAGAGCTCCATGGGAGCTGCATTGTCCGTTAGAGGTTGAGATAGCAGATGATAGGACCGTGAGGGTCGACAGAGTGTTTAGAGGGTGTTCTCTTCAGTTATTTGATGAGCAGTTTTCAGTGGACCTGGTACCTATTCCCCTGCGAGGGAATAAGGTTATTGTGGGCATGGATTGGCTAAGCCCCAATGGGGCGGTGATTGATTGTGAGCTTCAGCTAGTGAGGGTTCGCACTCCCAGTGGGGGAGAGTTAGTGATTCAGGGCGAGAGGCCACAGCACGGACCGACCTTTTGTTCCGCTGCAAGGGTGAGGCGCTATGTTCAGCAAGGCTGCGCCGGTTTTGTAGCTTACGTCTTGGATGCCCGGGAGAAGGGCAAGACGACAGTTGATGATGTTCCTATAGTGCGAGACTACCCGGATGTGTTTCCCGAGGATTTGCCGGGGATACCTCCTGAGAGACAGGTTGAGTTCAGGATCGACCTAATTCCTGGTACGGCTCCGATAGCCAAGGCACCGTATCGACTAGCTCCCCCTGAGATGCAGGAGTTGTCTACTGTGACAACCCGAAATTTCCAATTGTATGAACATCATCTATTCAATAGAAGCTAGTTCAGTTTCAGTGATTTTCAAGCTTTTTCCGAACAAGTTTGTGTACATTAGGGTTTATGTTTTAGATGATGTCAGGAGAGTGGATACTCCTGGTTCTGTGAAACTTGGGCATTTCAAGTTTCATACTGTTGCAGTCCAATATCAGGAATGAAAATATTTTCTATCAAAATATTCCAGGACTATAAATAGTTTTCTGAATTAAATTAATTCATTATTCACAATTCCAAATAGAGAAAAGCCATATTCTCTCTGACGGATCTTCGGGTTTTCATCCCAGATTGTGAGTCTACTTTTCTATATGTGTTTCAATACTTGTTTAATGCTTATTAACAACAATAACATGTCTAGATATCAAGATCCGGGAGTTTACCGCCCAAGAACGTTCTTGGGGAGTAAACTCCAAAATGGAACATTATGGCTTCCTAGTCCCGATTCCTTGTTAGACAACTTGTTTAGGAGTTAGGATATGATCTTTATAGGCCAAAAAGCATCCAAGAAACACAAGTTCAAGGAGTTTACGGCCAAGGAACTCCCTTGGGCCGTAAACCCCTTTTCAAGGGCAATTAGTGCCCTAAACTCCCCCTAATGCTTAAGGACTTTAACTACTAGTACTTGTGCTTCTTTAGAACATCAAAAGCCCATAAAAACCATAAGTTTTTAGGAGTTTACGGCCAAGAACCCTTCTTGGGCCGTAAACCCCTTTTTGTGGGACAAAAATCATTCCAAGCAACCCTTAAGCCTTTAGACAATTTACCTTGCACCTTTTGGACTAGAATGGGGAGTAGAACACATCTAAACCACTCCTTGAAAGGAGTTTACGGCCAAGGAACATGACTTGGGCCGTAAACTCCAAGTGAAGGCACCAAAGTGTGCCTCTTGTCCCCATTAGCCTTAGATAAATTCATGGATGCCATTCTTGATGTTTAAGTGCCTCAAATCAATTAAATTCCTAGAGTTTACGGCCGTAAACTCTAAGGTGAAGGACCTTAGGCCATAAACTCCCATATGGGGTGTTCTAAAGCCTTAAACTACTTCATGTGTTATTCCAATAAAGCTAGGAGTGTTCTAGAAGCAAGATAACACCACAAAACACCCAAAAACACCATTTGAGGAGTTCACGGCCATAAACCCATGAGTTTACGGCCGTAAACTCCAAGGTGTGGGGTTTGTTGGGTGGTGAACTCCTATACAAGGCCCTTTGATGTTTCAAACCCTTTTGCCTTGTCCCGTAGCAACTTAGATGCAACCATTTGGACCTTAAACACTCATAAAAGTGTTTAAAATGTTTCCTATGTGTATTAACTTATTTATTTAAGTTATTATATGTCTAATTAGTTATATATATGCTTATTATATGATAACTAGGCTCGTACGTGTAAACCAGTCTCCGTTTGTCACCTAGCACGGTAGCCGGCACTGCAATTCAAATGACTCACCACAAGTGAGTTCATACCCCTTGAATCAACCTTTGAAATGATTTTAAGTGTTTTAAATACTTTACGGGGGGAATACAAGTCAAATACTTATAAGTTATTACTTCAATCACATGTGATTGTGTTTAATCACATGTGATTAATAACTAGGAAAACAGCGATTTTTACCACTGTTCAAACTATTTTTCAAACTGCTTTACTATTGAAAAGTTTTACAAACTGCTTCACTTTGAAATGTTTTACAAACTGTTTTACTATCCAAATTTACTTATAGACTGTGATTTAAACAAATGCTTCTTATACTTAAACTGTTTTATTTTACTTATGCCTTTAAATTGTTTTATAGATCGACATCAAGTCGATCTCCTCTTGATACAATATTTATGCTTCAAATATTTTATGAAAACTTATTTATGCTTTATATATATTCCATTGCATGCCCATATATGTATAGATGTATAAATAATGTTTAAAGGACTTAGGAAGGCCATCCGCCCTATTTCCTTTTCGCGCCTTGAGATGTGGTCTGGTGGGATTTCGGGTGACCATCCGAAGGTCGTTTCAATATTACTTATACATCATATATACATATATAGACATAAAAGTACTTCCATATTCATACTCATCAGTACATCATTAGCTGGTTACCATCGGGGTAACGCAGGATCATACATATACAGAGATACTAGAAACAATACATATACAGATATACTAGAAACAATACATATACAGATATACTAGAAACAATACATATACAGATATACTAGAAACAATACATATACAGATATACTAGAAGCAATACATATACAGATATACTAGAAACAATACATATACAGATATACGAGAAACAATACATATACAGATATACGAGAAACAATACATATACATAAATACGTAATAATTGTGATCCACTGTATCGGGCATGCCTTAAATGTCATGGCCCGAGTTGTAGCCAGAATTCTCTTGGAGGGAGAGCGTGAGTTTGCGTATAGATCTATACTGGATTGACTATCCTACACCTTGCTGCTAGCTACAGCCGGACCTGCAGGTCTGCAGGTGCCAAACGTCATTTCTTTTATTACGACCATTCATTATGTCGTTGTTACCAGTCGATAGCATGGTGCAATTTATCACATTATGCCTTAATATAAATCCGGTTTAAGGTAGTAGTATTTAGTACAACAATAGTCTTATTATACAAAGCTACAGTACTACAATGATTTACCCATTACATATTTTAGTGATAATCTCACTTAAGCATTAGTGTACAAACTATATTTTTAACAAATGATAGTTATACTTGGGTAATTACATACTTTTACAACAGACAAGTTTACAAAACAGTTTAGCCTTGGTAGAAGGTTACTTTTATAGAAAATATAGGATTTTCTGAGAGATTCAAACTTTTACAAACACTTTCAAACGTTTGCTTACATTTTTACAAACTTATACATTGAGACAGGTACAAACGTTTTTACAAGAAACATTGACACTAAAATACCTATGAACTCACCAGCTTAATGCTGATAAACTCTTTCAAAATAACTTGTATTCTCAGGTCATCAGTAGACAGGTACCGAGGCCAGCTTTTGAGAAGATGGAGTGCGTTCAAGACTCATCTCATATTATTTTGTGTTTCATAATTGTTGATGTCTATAAATGTACAGAACACACTTGTATTAAAATTATATATTTAATGCAATGGATGATGTTGTTTGCTTATTTACATTTACTGTGTTGTGATACTATACATGACGTCCTCCGCCCCAGAACGTTTCCGCCGTTCTTGGTTTTGGGGTGTGACAGATTGGTATCAGAGCATTGTTTATAGTGAATCAAGTATATCAACCCATAAAAGATATACTAATCTATAAACCCAAAAGGGACTAAAACACTCTGACCAAGAGCCTATGCTTTAAATAATAAAATATGTAATTAAGTATACTAGTCTACATTCATACTAAAATCAGTGTCACAATGACAAGAACAAAAGTATTACGATTGTTGAATATCACAAGTGAGCTCGGGGATGTATGGTCAGTCCTGGGAATGGCATAGCCTGATCAACTATGCTGGTCCTAGGAGTGATTAGCATATGCCCTAGAATGGTTGTGATATGTTAGCAAGTCTAAAAACTTACCAACAATACCACAAGAAGATCAGTAGAACTTAACCTTAAAATACTATAGGAGTATTTTTTGCTATTAGTTACACGTATACTATATTCTTATACCTCTCTTCTCACGTAGATCTAAATGGCTGGATTCCATTATGGCGACCCGTACTTTCCCAATGAAGGCAATGCCGGATGGATCGATGAAGAGCCTGAAGATGAGCATCCAATCCCTTTGGATGATCACCTCGCAGAAGGCTTTTCGGATGGATCCGACTCCGAGCCTGAAGTCAACAACCTACCGCTTGTAGGTCAAGCCCCGAACAACAACCCTCGACCAGCATTTCCAGGTCCTACTCCCATGTGGGCAAACAATCTGAATCGCTGGAGTGATGAGCAGGGTCAGCCCTTACCATACTTTGGGGACCGAACCTTTTACAACATCAGCGATGGTGGCTCTGCTGACAGAGCTCTGCCGGTGATTATCCGCAGAATAGCTCGTAATGTCGAGCAAGGTCGAGCAGCCATCGACCGGGTCATGGAGATTGATGCAAATTCAGGCGTCAATACAGTCCGCATTCGCCGTCTCGAAGAAGACATGGAACGGACCCGGAGAACCAACGAAACTCTGCAGCAACAGCTGGCTGCCTCCCGTGCTGAAGTCTTAGAACTTCGAGCTCGTCAGAGAGCTCAGGACCGACACCTTCAAGAGGTGTTTCGCCAAGTGTCCGACCTCAGGGATCGCCCGAGGAATTCCCATCGCCATTAGATGATGCCTAATACATCTCTGTCTTTTGATTTAGGGATAGCCTTGAACTTATGTGCACTGAGTGGCACTTGTCTGTAAAATATTCGTAACTTTCGGTACTCTAATTAGGAATCTAGGACTGTCAGTCTTGTCCTTATGGTATGATGTAAGACCTACTGTTAGGTCGATTTTCCTTGAACTTATTGCATCAGTAATACCTGTACTATTGAAATCTATCTAAATTGTGGGAAAAATTTGTACACTTGTGTATTCCTACTAATATTTCTTATTGTGATTTCTAACACTCATTCAACTGTTGGGCTATGGGTAATTAGTCCATGAGTCACTCTCACATTGCTTACAAATTGATTCTTATCATCCTTCTTGTTTTTATAAACTTATAGCTGAAGGATGCCTCCTCGCAAGTCTCCAAGAAATAGGAATAATCCTGTACCTCCACCGCCTCCACCACCTGCAGTCATCGATACTGCAGCCCTGAATGCTGCCGTAGCTGCAGCAGTGGCAACTGCCATGGCTCAGTATCACTCATCGGATGCTAGCAGAGGTGGAACTCCTGTTGAATCTATCCCAGTTGAAATCCATGTGCGCTCGAGAGAGTGCTCTTACAAGGATTTTAGAAACTGCAAGCCGAAGCCTTTCTATGGCACCGGCGGAGTCATTACTCTCTCGCAATGGTTCGAGAAGACTGAATCAGTCTTCGAAATCTGTTCGTGCCCTGCAGCATTCAAGGTGAAATATGCCGCATGCACCTTCGAGGATAAAGCCCTAACGTGGTGGAACGGCCACGTCAAAGCCCTAACTCTCGTCGTGGCTAACGACATGGGCTGGGCAACGATGAAAGACCTCATGACTGAGGAGTACTGCCCTAGGGGCGAGGTCCAGAAGTTGGAACATGAACTCCGAAATCTGACAATGAAGGGCACCAACGTGATCGCTTACACTGCCCGCTTTAGCGAACTGGTGGCCCTATGCCCCAACATGGTTCCCACTGAAGGGAAAAAGATTGAACGGTATGTATGGGGGCTAGTACCTCCGTACCAGGGGAATGTCTTAGCATCCAACCCTGCTACCTTCGACAGTGCCAAGCGATTGGCACAAAGACTTATTGACCATGGAGTCAAGACCCCTGCAACTACAACCACCCTAGCCATCCCAGAACCCTCCAAACCCGCTGGCAACAAGCGGAAGTTCTAGGATGAGAAGAAGAAGCAGCGTGCTTCAAAGAAGCAACAAATCGTAGCAGTGCATGCTGCGGTAGCCCCTACTGCTGTTACTGCTCCTGGGAAGCAGTATTCTGGAAGTTTGCCGAAGTGCAACAAGTGCAACTTCCACCAAAACGGCGCCTGCCGTGAAATGCAGTGTTCTAACTGCCACAGGAAAGGACACACCGTCCGATTCTGTAGGTTCCCGGCGCAACCGATCTCCCAAGTTCCTAGCTCAGGCGCGAGCCCAACTTGCTATGGATGTGGCGAAACAGGCCACTTTAAAAGGGACTGCCCTAAGGCGAGGAATACTGGAGGAGCAGGGAGGGTACTAGCAATAGGCCACGGGGAAGCAATCGCTGACCCGACAGTGGTGACTGGTACGTTCCTCCTTGATAACTCCTATGCATGCATTCTGTTCGATAGTGGAGCGGAGCGAAGCTTCGTAAACCACAAATTTGCTCGCATGCTTAAGCAACAACCACACGCACTTAATGAACAATTCACAGTAGAAATGGCCAATGGGAAGACTGAAAGTACTAATAGCATATACTTAGGTTGTCTTCTAACCTTAGATAACCATTCATTCCCAATCGACCTTATGCCGGTCTCAATAAAAAGTTTCGACGTTATTATCGGCATGGATTGGTTAAGTCTTCATCGCGCCGACATCATGTGCTACGAGAAAGCAGTCCGACTAAACCTCCCGTCTAACAAAACTCTTATAGTCTACGGCGACAAACCTGGTGCGAGTCTTCGCATTATTTCTAGTATTCAGGCTCAGAAATATATGCGCAAAGAATACCACGCATTCCTTGCTCACGTCATCGACACGAACCTAGAAATGAAAGAACTAAAGAACCTCCCAGTAGTGAGCGACTTTCCCGACATTTTCCCAGAAGAACTACCCGGGTTACCTCCGCAACGACAAGTGGAGTTCAGAATAGACTTAGTCCCAGGAGCTACCCCAGTAGCCAAGTCGCCCTACCGTTTAGCACCAGCCGAGATGCAAGAACTCTCTGGTCAACTTAACGAACTGCTCAGCAAGGGCTTTATAAGACCAAGTTTCTCACCTTGGGGAGCACCGGTCTTGTTCGTTAAGAAGAAAGACGGATCATTCCGTATGTGTATTGACTACAGAGAACTCAACAAATTGACGATCAAAAATCGTTACCCTCTGCCACGCATAGATGACCTATTCGATCAACTGCAAGGGGCGAACTATTTTTCCAAGATTGATCTGAGATCCGGATATCACCAGTTACGAGTGCTCGAGGAGGATGTGCCGAAGACAGCCTTCCGAACTCGTTACGGACACTACGAGTTCGTGGTGATGCCATTCGGATTGACCAATGCGCCCGCAGTCTTCATGGATCTGATGAATAGAGTATGCCGACCTTACTTAGATCAGTTCATCATCGTTTTCATTGACGACATCCTGATCTACTCCCGAAGTAAGAAGGAGCATGGTGATCATCTGCGACAAGTTCTAGAGACACTACAAAAGGAGAAACTTTATGCGAAGTTCTCGAAATGTGAATTTTGGATCCGAAGAGTCGAATTCTTAGGACACGTGGTTAGCGAGGAAGGAATCCACGTGGACCCATCCAAAATAAAAGCCATTGAGAACTGGTCAGCACCAAAGACACCTACAGAAATTCGTCAATTTCTAGGTCTCGCTGGCTACTACCGCAGGTTCATTCAGAACTTCTCCCGAATAGCGAAACCTCTTACGACCCTGACCCATAAAGGCGTGGCCTTTGACTGGGAAGAGAAGCAAGAAAGAGCATTCCAAACGCTCAAACGAGCCTTGTGCACCGCACCAATACTATCCCTTCCAGAAGGAATAGAAGACTTCGTTGTCTATTGCGATGCATCCAATCAAGGACTCGGATGTGTTCTGATGCAGCGAGGTAAGGTCATCGCCTACGCCTCGAGACAGTTGAAGACACATGAGGTTAACTACACGACCCACGATCTTGAACTAGGAGCTGTAGTGTTTGCTCTGAAGATCTGGAGACATTACCTGTATGGAACGAAGAGCACTATCTTTACCGACTACAAGAGTTTACAACACATTTTCGATCAGAAGGAGCTCAACATGAGACAACGACGGTGGGTTGAGCTACTTAGTGATTACGAATGCGATATTCGTTATCATCCGGGTAAAGCCAACGTAGTAGCAGACGCCCTAAGTCGGAAAGAATATTCTGGTCGCAAGGTCAAGTCATTATCAATAACCATCCATTCACACTTGACTAAGCAAATTCAGGCGGCTCAGCTTGAGGCCATGAAACCTGAAAATGTGTCAAGTGAATCCCTTAGGGGAATGGACAAGAACTTCGAAGCCAAGGGTGACGGAGCTTTATATTTCATGAACCGGATCTGGACACCGAAACACAGTGGTTTCCGAGACTTGGTCATGACCGAGGCGCACAACACTCGGTATTCCGTCCACCCAGGTGCAGATAAGATGTATCTGGATCTAAAAAAGCTATACTGGTGGCCTAATATGAAAGCAGAGATTGCTACCTTTGTGAGTAAATGCCTTACTTGCACGAAGGTTAAGGTCGAGTACCAGAAGCCCTCTGGTTTACTGCAACAACCAGAGATCCCGGAATGGAAGTGGGAGCAAATCACTATGGATTTCATAACCAAGTTACCCAAGACGACGGGTGGACTTGACACCATATGGGTCATCGTTGATAGATTGACCAAGTCTGCACACTTCCTACCTATCAAAGAAACCGACAAGATGGAGAAACTTACAAGAACATACATTAGGGAAATTGTACGGTTGCATGGTGTACCTATTTCCATTATCTCCGATAGAGATAGTAGGTTCACTTCAAGATTTTGGCAATCCCTACAACGTTCCCTAGGAACAAGGCTGGACATGAGCACAGCCTACCATCCACAGACCGACGGACAGAGTGAGAGGACCATTCAAACATTGGAAGATATGTTGTGAGCCTGTGTGATTGATTTTGGGAAAGCATGGGATACTCATTTACCCCTTGTTGAATTTTCCTATAATAACAGTTATCACACGAGCATCAAGGCTGCTCCATTCGAAGCTCTCTACGGCCGCAAGTGCAGATCCCCTCTGTGCTGGGCTGAGGTTGGTGATACCCAATTAGCAAGAGGGCAAGCTTCCGAAAGTACTCTCACTGGTCCAGAAATCATTCGGGAAACGACAGAGAAAATCGTCCAAATCCGTGAACGATTGAAAGCCTCTAGAGACCGACAGAAGAGCTACGCCGATAAACGAAGAAAACCTTTGGAATTTCAGGTGGGAGACCGAGTCCTTCTCAAAGTCTCACCCTGGAAAGGCTTGATACGCTTTGGCAAGCGTGGGAAGCTTAATCCGAGGTACATAGGGCCTTTCGAGATTCTTGCCAGAGTCGGCCCCGTAGCTTACAAACTTGATCTACCCGACACACTGCATAACGTACATTCTACATTCCACGTATCTAACTTGAAAAAGTGTCTGTCCGACGAGACTCTCGTAATCCCACTCGACGAGATCGAGATCAACGAGAGCCTCAACTTCGTGGAAGAACCTGTAGAGATCATGGACCGTGAGGTCAAACAGACGAAACAAAGTCGTATCCCTATCGTGAAGGTTCGCTGGAACGCCAAGCGAGGACCGGAATTCACTTGGGAACGCGAGGATCAGATGAAGTTGAAATACCCTCATCTTTTCGCTTAATTTTTTGTAACTTTTATTTGCTTAAATTCTAATTTCGGGACGAAATTCCCTCTAACAGGGGGATGATGTGACAACCCGAAATTTCCAATTGTATGAACATCATCTATTCAATAGAAGCTAGTTCAGTTTCAGTGATTTTCAAGCTTTTTCCGAACAAGTTTGTGTACATTAGGGTTTATGTTTTAGATGATGTCAGGAGAGTGGATACTCCTGGTTTTGTGAAACTTGGGCATTTCAAGTTTCATACTGTTGCAGTCCAATATCAGGAATGAAAATATTTTCTGTCAAAATATTCCAGGACTATAAATAGTTTTCTGAATTAAATTAATTCATTATTCACAATTCCAAATAGAGAAAAGCCATATTCTCTCTGACGGATCTACGGGTTTTCATCCCAGATTGTGATTCTACTTTTCTATATGTGTTTCAATACTTGTTTAATGCTTATTAACAACAATAACATGTCTAGATATCAAGATCCGGGAGTTTACCGCCCAAGAACGTTCTTGGGGAGTAAACTCCAAAATGGAACATTATGGCTTCCTAGTCCCGATTCCTTGTTAGACAACTTGTTTAGGAGTTAGGATATGATCTTTATAGGCCAAAAAGCATCCAAGAAACACAAGTTCAAGGAGTTTACGGCCAAGGAACTCCCTTGGGCCGTAAACCCCTTTTCAAGGGCAATTAGTGCCCTAAACTCCCCCTAATGCTTAAGGACTTTAACTACTAGTACTTGTGCTTGTTTAGAACATCAAAAGCCCATAAAAACCATAAGTTTTTAGGAGTTTACGGCCAAGAACCCTTCTTGGGCCGTAAACCCCTTTTTGTGGGACAAAAATCATTCCAAGCAACCCTTAAGCCTTTAGACAATTTACCTTGCACCTTTGGGACTAGAATGGGGAGTAGAACACATCTAAACCACTCCTTGAAAGGAGTTTACGGCCAAGGAACATGACTTGGGCCGTAAACTCCAAGTGAAGGCACCAAAGTGTGCCTCTTGTCCCCATTAGCCTTAGATAAATTCATGGATGCCATTCTTGATGTTTAAGTGCCTCAAATCAATTAAATTCCTAGAGTTTACGGCCGTAAACTCTAAGGTGAAGGACCTTAGGCCGTAAACTCCCATATGGGGTGTTCTAAAGCCTTAAACTACTTCATGTGTTATTCCAATAAAGCTAGGAGTGTTCTAGAAGCAAGATAACACCACAAAACACCCAAAACACCATTTGAGGAGTTCACGGCCATAAACCCATGAGTTTACGGCCGTAAACTCCAAGGTGTGGGGTTTGTTGGGTGGTGAACTCCTATACAAGGCCCTTTGATGTTTCAAACCCTTTTGCCTTGTCTCGTAGCAACTTAGATGCAACCATTTGGACCTTAAACACTCATAAAAGTGTTTAAATGTTTCCTATGTGTATTAACTTATTTATTTAAGTTATTATATGTCTAATTAGTTATATATATGCTTATTATATGATAACTAGGCTCGTACGTGTAAACCAGTCTCCGTTTGTCACCTAGCACGGTAGCCGGCACTGCAATTCAAACGACTCACCACAAGTGAGTTCATACCCCTTGAATCAACCTTTTAAATGATTTTAAGTGTTTTAAATACTTTACGGGGGGGAATACAAGTCAAATACTTATAAGTTATTACTTCAATCACATGTGATTGTGTTTAATCACATGTGATTAATAACTAGGAAAACAGCGATTTTTACCACTGTTCAAACTATTTTTCAAACTGCTTTACTTTTGAAAAGTTTTACAAACTGCTTCACTTTGAAATGTTTTACAAACTGTTTTACTATCCAAATTTACTTATAGACTGTGATTTAAACAAATGCTTCTTATACTTAAACTGTTTTATTTTACTTATGCCTTTAAATTGTTTTATAGATCGACATCAAGTCGATCTCCTCTTGATACAATATTTATGCTTCAAATATTTTATGAAAACTTATTTATGCTTTATATATATTCCATTGCATGCCCATATATGTATAGATGTATAAATAATGTTTAAAGGACTTAGGAAGGCCATCCGCCCTATTTCCTTTTCGCGCCTTGAGATGTGGTCTGGTGGGATTTCGGGTAACCATCCGAAGGTCGTTTCAATATTACTTATACATCATATATACATATATAGACATAAAAGTACTTCCATATTCATACTCATCAGTACATCATTAGCTGGTTACCATCGGGGTAACGCAGGATCATACATATACAGAGATACTAGAAACAATACATATACAGATATACTAGAAACAATACATATACAGATATACTAGAAACAATACATATACAGATATACTAGAAGCAATACATATACAGATATACTAGAAACAATACATATACAGATATACGAGAAACAATACATATACAGATATACGAGAAACAATACATATACATAAATACGTAATAATCGTGATCCACTGTATCGGGCATGCCTTAAATGTCATGGCCCGAGTTTTAGCCAGAATTCTCTTGGAGGGAGAGCGTGAGTTTGCGTATAGATCTATACTGGATTGACTATCCTACACCTTGCTGCTAGCTACAGCCGGACCTGCAGGTCTGCGGGTGCCAAACGTCATTTCTTTTATTACGACCATTCATTATGTCGTTGTTACCAGTCGATAGCATGGTGCAATTTATCACATTATGCCTTAATATAAATCCGGTTTAAGGTAGTAGTATTTAGTACAGCAGTAGTCTTATTATACAAAGCTACAGTACTACAATGATTTACCCATTACATATTTTAGTGATAATCTCACTTAAGCATTAGTGTACAAACTATATTTTTAACAAATGATAGTTATACTTGGGTAATTACATACTTTTACAACAGACAAGTTTACAAAACAGTTTAGCCTTGGTAGAAGGTTACTTTTATAGAAAATATAGGATTTTCTGAGAGATTCAAACTTTTACAAACACTTTCAAACGTTTGCTTACATTTTTACAAACTTATACATTGAGACAGGTACAAACGTTTTTACAAGAAACATTGACACTAAAATACCTATGAACTCACCAGCTTAATGCTGATAAACTCTTTCAAAATAACTTGTATTCTCAGGTCATCAGTAGACAGGTACCGAGGCCAACTTTTGAGAAGATGGAGTGCGTTCAAGACTCATCTCATATTATTTTGTGTTTCATAATTGTTGATGTCTATAAATGTACATAACACACTTGTATTAAAATTATATATTTAATGCAATGGATGATGTTGTTTGCTTATTTACATTTACTGTGTTGTGATACTATACATGACGTCCTCCGCCCCAGAACGTTTCCGCCGTTCTTGGTTTTGGGGTGTGACATCTACACAGCTGCAGGAGCTGTTAGACAAGGGTTTCATTCGGCCGAGCAGTTCGCCTTGGGGAGCGCCGATCCTGTTTGTGAGGAAGAAGGATGGGTCGCATCGTATGTGTATAGATTATCGGGAGTTGAATAAGGTAACGGTGAAGAACCGTTACCCACTCCCGAGGATAGATGATTTGTTTGATCAGCTTCAGGGAGCGTCTTGGTTCTCCAAGATCGATCTACGCTCCGGTTATCATCAGATGCGGGTTAGAGATGAGGATGTACAGAAGACTGCTTTCAGGACCAGGTATGGTCATTATGAGTTTGTGGTGATGCCATTTGGGCTCACCAATGCTCCAGCCGCGTTCATGGATCTCATGAACCGCGTGTGCAGGCCGATGCTGGATCGGTCAGTGATAGTATTCATAGATGATATCTTGGTATATTCCAAGACGCAGGAGCAGCATGAGGAGCACCTGCGGGAGGTGCTGGAGGCTTTGAGGAGGGAGAGACTTTTCGCAAAGTTCTCCAAATGTGAGTTTTGGTTGCGCGAGGTGCAGTTCCTTGGTCACCTCGTCAACCAGAAGGGTATTTTGGTAGATCCGGCCAAGATAGAGGCCGTGATGCAGTGGGAGGTTCCGAAGTCTCCATCTGAGATTCGGAGCTTCCTAGGGTTGGCAGGGTATTATCGGAGATTTATTCAGGACTTCTCCAAGATAGCAGTGCCACTCACCCGACTGACCAAGAAGTCGGTGGTATTTCGTTGGGGGCCTGAGCAGCAGGCAGCGTTCGAGACCCTCAGACAGAGATTGTGCGAGGCTCCGATCCTTACCTTGCCAGAGGGAGTAGAGGACTTCGTAGTCTACTGTGATGCCTCGATCACAGGTATGGGAGCAGTATTGATGCAGCGAGGCCATGTGATAGCTTATGCCTCGAGACAGTTGAAGCCTCACGAGGCTAATTATCCTACCCATGATTTGGAGCTGGGGGCAGTTGTGTTTGCCCTCAAGATTTGGAGGCATTACCTTTATGGGGTCCGT
Source organism: Lactuca sativa (assembly GCF_002870075.4). NCBI lineage: Eukaryota > Viridiplantae > Streptophyta > Magnoliopsida > Asterales > Asteraceae > Lactuca > Lactuca sativa. The sequence goes on along the minus strand of NC_056631.2, from coordinate 41,987,725 downwards.
TGTACTATTTACACGGATCACAAGAGTTTGAGGTACCTTTTGGATCAGCCGAGTCTGAACATGAGGCAGAGGAGGTGGTTGGATGTGCTAAAGGATTATGATTGTGAGATCCTTTACCACCCAGGAAAGGCCAACGTGGTGGCCGACGCCCTAAGCCGCAAAGTGTCGGCGGCCCCTATCAGAGATCTGTGTTTGAGAATGACAGTGATCACTCCGTTGTTGGAGCGGATCAAGGAGGCTCAGGTGGAGGGCCTCAAGGAGGAGAGACAGAAGTGTGAGAGGATCGTGGGCCGAGTAGCCTCGTTTGATTATGATAGTCGGGGATTGCTGACGCTTCACGGGAGAGTATGGGTACCGTACTGGGGTGGAGTACGGCAAGTGTTGATGAATGAGGCTCATAAGTCTCGGTTTTCTATTCACCCAGGGGCGACGAAGATGTATCGAGATCTTCGACCTGATTATTGGTGGTCCTGCATGAAGCGGGACGTCGCCTGGTACGTTGAGAGATGCCTGACCTGCCGGAAGGTCAAGGCGGAGCACCAGAGACCTCACGGCAAGATGCAGCCGTTAGACATTCCCGTGTGGAAATGGGAGGACATCACCATGGATTTTGTAACCAAGCTCCCCAGGACCGCACGAGGAGTGGATTCGATATGGGTAGTAGTGGATCGGTTGACGAAGAGTGCCCATTTTATCCCGATCCAGGAGAGTATATCGGCGGAGAAGTTAGCCGATATCTACGTACGAGAGATTGTGGCACGTCATGGAGTGCCGGTATCGGTGGTGTCAGACCGAGATGTCCGTTTCACATCCAGATTCTGGAAGCGGTTCCACGACGAGATGGGTACTCGTCTCCATTTCAGCACCGCTTTCCACCCTCAAACGGACGAGCAGAGCGAGAGGACGATTCAGACTCTCGAGGACATGCTTCGGGCATGTGTTCTAGATTTCGGTGGCAGTTAGGATACGTATCTTCCGTTAGCGGAATTCTCGTATAACAACAGTTATCATGCGAGCATTGATCGACCTCCTTTTGAGATGCTGTATGGGAGGAAGTGTAGGACCCCGATTTGTTGGGGCGAGGTCGGTCAGTGAGTCATCGGGAGCACAGAAGTGGTGCTCAAGACGACTGAGTTGATCCAGCAGGTCCGTAGTAGACTGCAGACTGCGTAGAGTCGGCAGAAGAGCTACGCCGATAGGAGGCGTTTGGACTTGGAGTTCCAGGTGGGGGATATGGTCCTTCTGAAGGTCTCACCTTGGAAGGGTGTCATCAGATTCCGGAAGAGGGGCAAATTGGGGCCCAGATTTATTGGTCCTTTCAGGGTTTTGGCCCGGGTGGGTCGGGTTGCTTACCGGTTAGATCTTCCTGAGGAGCTTAGTCAGATCCACAACACTTTCCATGTGTCTCAGTTGAGGAAGTGTTTGGTGGATGAGTCAGCAGTCGTTCCCCTAGAGGATATTCAGGTTGATAGCAGCCTGAATTATATTGAGAGGCCGGTCGCGGTTCTAGACCGGAAGACCAAGACCTTGAGGAACAAGGAAATTCAGTTAGTGAAGGTGCAGTGGCAGCACCGGAAGGGATCGGAATGGACGTGGGAGGCTGAGGAGGAGATGAGAGAGCACTACCCAGAGATATTTGCAGATTCAGCCGTAGCAGACTTCGAGGACGAAGTCTGAGATAAGTGGGGGAGAATTGTAACGACCCGTTTCCGGTATGATGATTCCTTGGTATTTTTTTTTTAAGTTTTGTTAAAGGGACTCGGCGAGTTCATAGCCTGACTCGCCGAGTAGGGACGGGATTTCGAGCACGTGTTAGTTGGCGACTCGGCGAGTCCATATTCTGGACTCGGCGAGTCTGTCCGTTTGGGAGAAACCCTAAATCCCCTGGTTGCCCACTATTTAAGCCACCTTATAGCCCCCAACCTCGCCTCCTTCACCCTCAAAAGCTGTGAGAAAACCCTAATTCGTTCTTGAGTGATTCTAAGTGATTTTTGTGTGCATTTGTGAAGGCTTGAAGAAGGAGAAGAAGAAAGGAGCAAGGAGTAGGATTGTAGAGCAGAGATTCAAGGGAAAGCAAGAGCTCTTTGAGGTATTCTTCAGATTTCCTTCCCTTTTATGCTTTAAAACCCTTTCTAGATCTTGTTAATGCCTTTCTCAAGCCTTATGTTGTGATGGAAGCTCTATTATGCCGAGATATCCTTAGATCTGTTCATTTAGGAGTTGTAGAGCCCAGATCTATTGCCTTTATGGAGCTATTTTGCATATTAACCCTAGATCTACCCCTTTTAAGTGCCTTTTTAGCCTTTATTCCCTTGTTCATGTGTTTGTACACGTAAAGTTGGAAACTTTACGTGGTAAATCAGCTTATTGGACTCAGATCTATCATTTGTATGTGTTGGATTCGAGCAGAATCGAGTATAGAATAGTTGTATGGCGACAACTCGGCGAGTCGGAAGAACGACTCGGCGAGTCGAGTCGCGAGTCCCCGATTTCTTCCTTTTGAGCGGTGTCGAGTGGGTCCAGTGAGTACTGGAGTGGACTCAGTAAGTTGAGGGTGGACTCAGTAATGGAGGGACTCGGCGAGTTGTTCATACAACTCGGCGAGTCCAAGGCAATCTCCTTAGACTCAAGAACAACTCGTCGAGTTGTTCATATGTCTCGGCGAGTCGGATGAAGATTGTCTGAGTTCTTGGATCGAGAGGGTACTCGTCGAGTCGATGCCATACTCGACGAGTAGGGTCGAGGAGTGAGAATAGGGACTCGGCGAGTTGGCGGCCCAACTCGGCGAGTCAGGTCAACTGAGAGTTGACTTTGACCGAGAGTTGACCTTGACCGAGAGTTGACTTTGACCGAGAGTTGACCTTGACCAAGAGTTGACTTTGACCAAGGGTAAAAGAGTCATTTTACCCAGTTCAGTGTTTAGCATTTGATTGAGTGTGTTTATGGACTTGTAGTCGGGGAGATACCGGAGCAGTAGCAGTTAGCTTCCAGAGCCATACACTCAGCAGCCAGTTCACGAGGTGAGTTTCCTTACCGAACGGGTCTACGGCCACAATGCCGGCCCGTTTAATTATCAGTAGTTCCGGACTTTGGTCTGATGTAGTAGTTAGAGTGCTTGATGTCTTTGTGATACAAGCATGTTTGTGTTATGTGTTCCGGACTCTGTTCCGATGCAGTATACAGTTTATGTGTTTATAATAGTTGTTATATTTTATGCTATGCCATGATCAGTTAGTTCTGGACTTCGGTCCGATGCAGTCAGTTCCGGACTTCGGTCCGATGCAGTTAGTTCCGGACTTCGGTCCGATGCAGTCAGTTCCGGACTTCGGTCCGATGCAGTTAGTTCTGGACTCTGGTCCGATGCAGGGGACAAGGTCCCAGTCAGTTCCGGACTTCGGTCCGATGCAGCTAGTTCTAGACTTCGGTCTGATGCAGTGGGCAAGGCCCAGTATGTGCTTTATATATGTATTGTTTGGTATGTGGTAGTTTGGGGGAGCTCACTAAGCTTCGTGATTACAGTTTCAGTTTTGGTTTCAGGTACTTCCGCAAGCAGAGGGAAGAGCTCGGGATGATGGCATCGCACACACCATAGCTTCAGCTTTTATCCTGGGAGTTGATTTAGTTTCTTTGATTTTGATATGGCATAGATATGATACAGTTTTTCCGCACAGTGTTTTATCATGTTGGGATACATCACGTATGGTTTTATGATATGACACTCAGATTATGGTTTTTGGTTATATTGAAAAATGAAATTTTTGGTCGTATTTTTGAGTTGTTACAGTAGAATCACATAAACTGCAGATGGATGTGTACAATCAATCATTCGTCTTTTTGTTATCATCTAAAGTATCTGAAAGACAATAAATCAACAGTTGTAAACACAAAGATCAGTGAGTTCCATATATATATATATATATATATATATATATATATATATATATATATATATATATATTAGTGTTGTAAAAATCGGCCTAGTTAGCCGCCTAAGCGCTTGGCGGAGGTAAACTGTATAGGATTTTTGATAGGCGTTGCAATTAATTGGAATTGGTCAATGACAGTCAAAGGCGGAAAATGACGGTCTAGGCGGTCACAATAGGTCAACAGAAGTCGATTGAAAAAAAGTCAAAATTGAAACTTTTTTCTTAACCTAATCAACTAAAAAGAAGTATAGTGTCTTCATTCTTCTTCGTTTTTTTTTGCGCCCCCTTCATCCCGTTCTCTTCTCCTCCAACGATCGATTGTGACAACTTCATTATCGTTGCGGCTTCTTCTGACCACACCACTAATGTTATTCAACTCTGGCGACAAGCGTTATTCGACTCCAGCTACAGCTTTCTCCATCAGACGTCGACACATGGGATGACGACGCATCACATGTATGTGACTTATGTCCTGTGATCATCGTTATTCAACACTTGTGATCGTCGTGATTTCTACACATATGCACATCCTCATATTTTTTATTTTTGCGATTTATTGGTTATTCGACTTATGTCCTGATAAATGTGTTGTATCAGTATGATCATCGTGATTTCTAATCATCACTACAGCTTCTTCTGACCACACCTTCGAGTCCGAACATTTCATTCTGTCAATTCCGACTGTCACTCAGTTATTTCTTTCTCCAATCGACTTAGACCAACTGTCATCGGTAAGTTTTGCTCCTGGTTTAGATTTTCATTCTTGTTTTGGTTTGCTAACGAACATACGAACATACAAGTTGCACATGCTAACGAACATACAAGCTGCATAATGGTCCAACTGTTTTGATTTGGGTTTTTATTCCTGTTTTTTGCCCCTGTTTCATAACGATCATACAAGTTGGACCATTTTGCCTCTGTTTCATTCCAGTTTTTTGCCCATGTTTCATTCCAGTTTTAAGTCATTAACCCTTTTTTAAACTAAATATATTATGAGATACATAATTGTTGTTCAGATTACTAGAACAATTTATTTCAAAACAAATTACACTCCTTTACACCGATTGTTGGACTCATGACCATTTCTTTCAGATTTTCACTGATCAAAGGGTGTTAATGGCATTTAAAACTTCAGCTACACAATCAGTGGATTTAAGAACTACTGGTTTTAAGAGGAATTCAAACGATATTGCTTGGGAATTTGCTATTTTCCCAGATCCTACAAACTTGGATAAATTAAAGTGTACATTATGTGGAAGTGTTTACTTGTTTTGCACTTGTATGATGTTTGATGACTAGAATATGTAAACGTTTATGGATATTTACATATTTTGTTTGGATATAGTCATATAGGGAGTATTAAAGTTTTTTTTACAATTAAGGATCCCCGCCTAGGTGCCGATTAATCCCCGTCTAGACCGATTAATCGTTTGACCCCAGTCAACTGCCGAGGTACGGCCGAGCAATATTTACAGCACACACACACAAATATATATATATATATATATATATATATATATATATATATATATATAACAACACGTAGTAGTATCAGGTCCGTAACAACCTCGGATCCGTATCAACTCCGAGTCCATAATGAATCCAAGCCCAGATCAACTCTATTGGGTCCGTATCAACCCCGAATCCGTAGTGACTCCGAGCCCAGATCGGCTCCATGCATACAAGATACAATTATACCAGCAATACTCACACAGACACATGCATCTACATATATAATTTAGTAGCCCGACATCAGTGCCTTCCACCCACGAGTATAGTGAGAAGACTCACCTCACAGATAGTAGCTAAATCACGACAGTTGTCACACGGTGAAGATTGGTACTATAAAACACTTAAACGCAATAAAGAAGCACCCACTGTGTCTACACCCTAAAAACTCTAAATTAACTAAGGGTCAGCTATAGTAAAAAAGTCAACGGTCAAAGCAAACAGTAAACTAATCCATTGACTGACCCTCACCTCGTGACCAGCCCTTAGTCACGTCATGAGAAATCGAGTTTAGCCTTGTCACTAACTCAGTTCCAATTCAACTCGATCATCCCCAAACCAATCGTCCTGTCATGACAGAGCTTATTTCACATCGTGAGAACCACAAGACAAAAGACTTGGGATACTCAATCTACCCTCACGTCGTGATGGCTAACCCTTCACATCGTGAGAACCGTTATTTCCTCCTAATTGCATTAAGTCCTTAATCGATTCAGCCATTCATTTTCATACTTTTCTAGTAGCTTTCCTACTCCAAATAGAACATAAAAATCAGTGCTTTATGGGTATGCATGTCCCTTTTATTCTACGTCACAAGATGGAAGGAAATGGACCCCAAGGATCCATAAAGTTGCCAACTTTATGGAACCTTGTCACTCAAAACTTCACAAACATGGGGAAAGGGGATAGGGGAATAGATCTAGAAGTATCAACCATAAATCTTGAATCTTGATGACTCATAAAAATCTAGAAGGCGAGCAGTGTTCAGGAGAGGAGAGTAACTTGCAAGATCTTAACACCAAGGCTTCTTCTTCTTTTAACACCAATATGGAACAAACAACACTCAAAGGATCAAAAAGTGGTTAGGGTTTATCAGGGAGGTGAAAGGGAGGTGATGGAGACTGAGGGTGTGCAAACCCTAGCCCTCACTTCCCTTATATAAGGCTTAAGCCTGTAAATCTAGGGTTTTCATGCAGGAGTTGGCACGTTGTAACATATACCCTATCACATCGTGAGCTCCTTTAAAATGCGAATTTCCTTCCGGCCATCATCACGTCGTGACAAGTCAAAATCAAATTTAGGGATTGAAAGGTTAAAATAACAAGTAAGGCAAAAATACCTATAATAGGGTGTTAGAGTTCTCCCCACTAGAATCAGACTTCACCCTCGAAGTCCTCGGTATCAAATAAAGTAGGGTATTGGTTGCACATATTTTCCTCGGGTTCCGATGTCCATTTAGAACCCTTTTGGTGCAGCCACTGCACCTTCACCAATCTCACTACCTTGTTACGCAAGACCTTGGTCTTCCTAAGGATTGCGATTGGCCACTCTATATAATTTAGGTGATTATCGTCATGAATATATCCCAAAGGAACCAAAACTGTCTCGTCGGCCACACACTTTCATAGCTGAGAAAAATGGAAGGTGTCATGAATCTGACTAAGCTTCTCATAGCCTCAACGTGCGCTTCCCGAATCTGCTCCAGAAGCGGAGTAGTCATAGTCATCCTCAGAGATACATCCCTGATCGGAGCGGTAGCTGCCTTGCGGCTGAGAGCATCGGCCACCGCATTGGCCTTCCCCGGGTGGTAAATGATCTCACAATCATTATCTTTCACCACATACAACCACCTACGCTGCCTCATGTTCAGACTCGGCTGATCCATCAGGTACCTTAAACTGTTATGATCCGTGTAAATGGTACAACAAACTCCATAAAGGTAATGTTGCCAAATCTTGAGGGCGAAAGCCACAACCCCCAATTCTAAATCATGCATAGGGTAGTTCACTTCATGAAGATTCAGCTGACTCGAAGCGTATGCAATCACATGACCGCGCTACATCAAGACTGCACCCAAAACCGTGATTGAAACATCACAGTATACCACAAAGTCCTCAACACCCTCTGGCACGGTCATGATTGGTTCCTCACACAACCTCTGTCTTAGAGTCTCAAAATTTGCCTGCTGCTCAGGCCCCCAATGAAAGGTGACGATCTTCTTCATCAACCGGGTCAAAGGAACCACTATCTTGGAGAAATATTGAATGAATCTCCGATAATAACCCGCCAACCCAATGAAACTCCAAATCTATGATGGAGATCTCGGAACCTCCCACCTCATCACTACCTCAACCTTGGCCAGATCGACAAGGATACCATTCTGGTTGACAAGGTGCCCAAAAACCGCACCTCACACAACCAAAACTCACACTGAGAGAGCTTCTCATACAACTTCACCTTCCTCAAAGTCTCCAAAACCTCTCTCATATGCTCCTCATGCTGTTCTTGAGTCTTAGAATAGACCATGATGTCATCAATAAACACAATCACAGAGCGATCCAGCATAAGCCTACATACGTGGTTCATGAGATATATGAATGTTGTTGGAGCCTTTGTGAGCCCGAAAGGCATAACCACGAACTCGTAACAACTGTAATGAGTTTAGAAGGCCGTATTTTGTGTATCCTCCTCCCTAACCCTCATACGATGATAACCTGAATGCAGATCAATCTTGGAAAACCAAGATGCACCCTGAAGTTGGTCAAATAAATCGTTGATCCTCAGGAGTGGATACCAGTTCTTCACCGTTAACTTATTTAGATCCTAATTATCGATACATATCCGATGCAACCTATCATTTTTTTCACAAACAAGATTGGCGCTCCCCATGGTGGACAACTTGGCGCTCCCCATGGTGGACAACTCAGCCGAATAAATCCCTCGTTTAAATGCTCCTGCAGCTATGTAGACAACTCCTGCATCTTTGAAGGTACTAACCGATAAGATGATTTGGCTATCGAAGCCGCACTGTGACATCCCCATTTTCACAGCCAGAAAAGACCGATTTGTTTATGCTTTGTTTTATAAAATCAGAGTAATTCTTTGATTAAAAGTGTTGCAGAATTTGTTCCCAAAATATGATAAAGATCTATCAAAGCATTTCCGTAGAAATGTATTTCATTAAAAGGATTCAGGATGTCATGTTCGATACAGACCAAAAGCATAAACAGAACAAAATAGACCTTACAACAGTAATTTATAACTACTGGCGTATAATCCAAAATCTCTCGTTATGCCAGCCAACTTATGCTCTCGTGCCATAACCTGTAATACAAATAAAACTAAGTGGGTCAGGCTTGAAAGCCTGGTGAGCATATAGGGTTTTCAACCCACAATTATATATATATATATATATATATATATATATATATATATATATATATATATATATATATATATTATAATTCGCAAACTCATACAATTTCACCATATACAAGCAACTCTTACCCCACCCCGTCGATCCTCACGACGACACGATCTATACTCTTGTATCTAAAATTTATCTCTTTACATAATTCGTACACACATATCTAAAACCAACCTCTCTACCTAATCCATACTCCCGGATCTGGTATATCTGATCCATACTCCCGGATCAATAACTGGGCCTATTCCATACTCTCGGACTAGGGACAATTAACTATGTCTTAATCTATACTCCCAAAATAATAACAAGTTTATCTCGTTTATTAACAATATATTTTTCGAGACCCCTCTCTCAATACATGCCAATGGGTTTTTAGAGTACACCAGTGAACATCAAGTTCACAACACCTACAAGTTGCGAGCTTGCTAGTGTCCTAATGGTCTATCTAGAATAGTCTGTGGTTGTCATCCCTACTCTGCTGAATGATGGGGGCCATCTCTTGGGTAAAGGTGTCACTCATTTTTCACCTGTCACCCTCGTCCGAAGATCTATATCACCTCTTTGTCTCATCATCCAACTCATCTTTTATCACACACCAATTATTTCATCTACCCATGTTCTACCCAACATATTTGTAGATATAAAAATACATATACAGTTTAACTCATTTAAAAACTATATAAAACATCCATTCCACACTCCTCTCCAATTAACAAACAATATATAAACACATAGCACGTATTTCATAGCAAATACTTCATATTTATGTGTTAGAAGAAAGTAACTACACACTCACTTGATAAGACGATGATCGGACAACACCTTGTCTCCTAAAATAATCTTTTCCGATAAAACCAGGATGTTTTCTCCAAAACTGGGCTTCACGCGGATAGAGTTTCGGCTCGAAAACTATTTTTCTCGGGATCTTCAGGGCTTCGGGACTTACTTCGGGTGTCGGGATGAATACCGGGGCTTCGGGGGTATTTCTTTCCAAGTAGAAGAAAGATAAAGGGGAGAGAAGTGAGAAAGGTGCAAGAAATCCGGCTGCCTTCGCAAGGTATTTATAGTGCCACCTCGGACGTACGATGGGCGTAGTCCTCGGCTACACGGCGTGTTCGTCGGATAAGATGAGCAACTGGCAAGACACGTGGCGCGGTTCCGGTGGTGGAGCGTGGCCTCTTCTCGGACTGCATAAGACCGAGGTACGCTGGCCGTACCCGACCTTGGACGCGGGGCGTAATTTGCGAGGCGATGTTTTGCAATCCGAAGCGAGCTCATCGTACAGCTGTGGTTTGGCCACGTCATCGGTCTTGCAACAGATTTCACAATTTCACCTTCCGACTTCTAAAAATCATAAATCTCGCATACAAGATCCGTTTGCAGCATTCTTTATATCCACGCGTAAGCGCGAACGTACTCTACAACTTTCGTTTAGATTCCGTCGGCTAATTTTGACTCTATTTTAAAAGTGATATTTTTAACAGGCCGGGACAGGAAAAGTCCGTTAAAATTCATAACTTCTTCATCCGATGTTCTTTTTCGTCTGTCTTTTTACCGCTGGACTACTATCGATGAGATATCCGATTCTCGTTTAGATTGTTTCAACTAGAAACCACTCGATCTCATATTCGAACTTTGGGGTGCGTACCGTTAAGTCGAAACTTCGAAAATCATAACTTCCTCATACGAAGTCAGATTTAGACGGTCTTTTTATGCACGTTATCGGTTTAACGTATTCTATGACTTCCATTTAGATCGTTAAGGCCAAATATCGCTCTATCATAAATTCACTATTTACGCTTCCCGGTGCCGTGTCGGTTCCGCCGCGAAACTTCGACAGGTCATAACTTCTTCGTTATAACTCGGATTTCGGCGTTCTTTATATGTACAGAATCCTTTTAACATATACTACAACTTAGTTAAGATTACTCCTTCTAAATAATCTTCCATCCAAAAGTCATTTTTGACGCTTATCGTCTCTAAATTGACTAGCCCGGATCTACGGGCGTTACAGTTATCTCCCCCTTAGGATGATTACGTCCCGGAATCCTCATGAAACATCTTCATAAATATGGAAGTGAAATGAACATCCCATTCTAAAACGATAGATCTAGGTATACTATGTCAAGCAACCACCTCTCAAACATAGATCTTCACCAACTTCTCAATAGAAGAGCTCTGACGAATGGCCAAAAAGTAAGCACTCTTTGTCAAATGATCCACAATCACCCATATGATATCAAAACCATTTGTAGTCTTCGGTAACTTCATGATGAAATCCGTGGTGATCTGCTCCTATTTTCACAATGAGACCTCCAAGGGTTGCAATTTTCTATAAGGGCGTTGATGCTCGACCTTGATTTTCCGGCAGGTCAAGCACCGCTCCACAAACCAAGCTATATCTCTCTTCATATAGGACCACCGATAACTATGTATCAGATCGAGATACATCTTCGTCGCACCCGGGTGAATGGAAAATCTCGATTTGTGTTCCTCGTCCATCAAAATATGTCGGGTCCCACCCGAATAAGGCACCAAAATCCTGCAATGCAACGTCAAAATTTCCGACTATCATAATTAAAAGTTGGTATCTGACTGACCACTCGTTCTCTCTTCTGATTCTCCTCCTTGATGGCCTCCGATTGTGCAACCCTAATCATCTCCAAAACTGGAGTCACAACTATCATCCTCAAACATACATCCTAAATCATAGTACTAAATGTATGTGATGCAGTGCATCGACCACCACATAAGCCTTACCCATATGGTACAAAGTCTCACAGTCGTAGTCCTTCACTACATCAAGCCACCTTCATTGCCTCATATTCAAGTTGAGTTGATCCATCTGATATCTCAGACTCTTGTGGTCCACGTAAATAGTACACCGGACCCCATACAGGTAGTAGGGCTAAATCTTGACAGTGAAAACTACTGCCCCCAACTCCAGATCATGAGTAGGATAACTCACCTCATGAAGCTTCAGTTGCCTAGAAGTGTAAGTGATCACATTCCCCCTCTGCATCAGTACTACACCTAAACCTATGATCGATGTGTCACATTATACAACAAAATCTTCAACTCCTCCAGGGAGGGTAAGCATTGGCGCCTCATAGAGCTTCTGCCAAAGAGTCTCAAACGATGCCTGCTGCTCAAGCCCCTAACGGAAGGTGGCATCCTTCCTGGTCAGTCTAGTGAGAGGAACTGCAATCTTGGAGAAATCTATAATGAATCTTCGATAGTAACCTGCTAACCCTAGGAAACTACGAATCTTAGATGGAGACCTCGGAACCTCCCACTGCATAACTACGTTGATCTTGGTCGTGTCAACCAAAATACCATCCTGGTTGGCGAGGTGTCCAAGAAACTGAACCTCACGCAACCATAACTCATACTTGGAGAACTTGACGTACAATCTCTCCACCCGCAGAACCCTAAGAATCTCACATAAATGCTCCTCATGATGCTCATTGGTCATAAAATATACCAATGTATCATTACTAAAAACTATCACTGACCAATCTAGCATCAGCTTGCACACCCGATTCATGAGGTCCATGAATGATGTATGTGTGTTGGTGAGCTCAAAAGGAATTACCACGAACTTGTAATGTCTGCATCAAGTTCGGAAGGCCATATTATGTATATCCTCCTCTCTAACCCTCATCTGATGGTAACCAAACCTCAAATCGATCTTGGAAAACCAAGATGCTCTCTACAACTGACCAAAGAGACCATTAATCCTCGGCAGCGGGTAATAGTTCTTCATCGTCAATTTGTTCAACTCCCGGTAATCAATGCACATTCGATGTGAACCATCATTCTCCTTAAAAAAGGATAGGTGCTCCCCATAGTGAACTACTCGGCCGTATAAACTCCTTTCCAAACAACTCCTGAAGCTGAGAGGATAACTCCTGCATCTCGTGTGGCGCAAGGCGATAAGGCGCCTTTGCTATCGGGGTAGCACCAGGGATCAAATCGATCCTGAACTCAACCTGCCTTTTGAGAGGAACACCAGGTAGATCATCTGGAAAAAACATCGGAAAACTCCCTCATAATCGGAAAATCAGAGACCGGATTCTTCCTCTTGGCCCATGTGTTGACCATTTACGCAAGATAACCCAAACACCCATGTTGAAGACACTGCCTCGCCCTGGCGGAAGAATAAAAAGCAAAACACACTCTAGTATCCTTGCGATAAATTGATATTATTCCCCCATTGGGGTCTCTAACCGTCACCAACTGTCGCTCATAATCAATCAGTCCTCCATGCAAACTTAACCAATCCATACCCATAATAATAGATACATTACTATCGTGATAGGAATAAGATCGATCAAAAACTCGACACCAAAAATCTCTAATACACAACCCCGGTAAACACCAAAGGCCGAAATCATGTGCTCTTCCAGAATAGCTACTCTCAAAGATCGATCCAAAGGCTCACGAGGAACACTAAAGCCTCTATCAAAAGATGTTGAAACAAATGATCGACTTGCACCCGAGTCGAATAGCAATAAAGCAGGTACATAATTCACAAGAAACATACCTAACAAAATCACAACCATAAGCATGCATAAAGTAAGACAATATAAAAATAAAAGAACACATACCAGCAACGACATCTGACGCCGACCTGGCCTCTTCCGTTGTCAACTGAAAAGCTCTCCCTCGGGCCTTTAGGGCCTCGGCCTTCCCCTAATCACCATTAGTAATGTGAAGGGCCGTAGGAGCAGGAGTCACAAGGGCTATGAGACTCGGTGTAGTAATTTGGAAGCCTGTCTGAATGTGCCTCAATGTAAGTAGCAAACAATCAGCCTTCACATGGCCCATTTGGTTGCAGATGTAGCAAAATCGAAGACCCAACGGACAATCCCTCACAAAGTGTCCCTCCTTCCACACTTGTAGCATACTGTCCTTGCCCGACAGGGACCCTCATGACCGCTACCACACTTGTTGCAAGTGCGGGTCCTATGACCTCCTGATGTCGAATCAGTGAGATTGAACCACTTAGTCATCGACTGCAACTGTATTTTCCTCCTGTCTCTCCATTGCGTCTCCACCTCAGCCTCTCTCACCTGTTTCTCCAGGGGGTCTGTAGCTTAGCCAATAACTGATATTGGGTATTTATCACGAAATCTTGAATATCCTTCTTAAATATTCTCAAGAATCGGTTCATCCGCACCTGCTCATAGGATGCGTACTTAGGGCAGAACATGCCCTCTCGTAAAACATCCTAGTGATTTCATTCACTATCTCTATCGTCTGCCTGAGCGACAGGAACTCTTGGGTCAGTCTCTCCCTCTCCACCAATGGCACAATGGAGTGCTCCACTGGAGAATAATCTGTTGTCACAAACTTCCACCAGTCCTTCGCCCCCATGCGAAGAAGGTTCAGCGCGAAACGGACCTTCAAGTTCTTCGAACACAAAAAAGTGTAGAAGCATCCCTCAACATCAGAGACCAATCTCATTGCAATAATAGGGTCCTTGAAACCTATCGAACTCATGAGGATTAGTGTTGTTGAACTCCCGATACAACATTGAATCACCCGAACACGATCTAGTAGCAGCAACAGCTGAAGTGGCTGTGACAACAACAAACTTAGTGATGGAAACATAGCGCTCATAAAATAGCTTAATCATAGCGGTCTTGATAGACCCAAACATGTAACGACCCAAAATTTCCAACCAATTTAAACTTTTCAAAAACAACCCGATTTCATTAAATTATTACAAAAAGGTTTTCAATACAATTAATTTAGAGTATTCCCAGAATCACATCACAACATAAACATAAGGAGCGGTACGATCACGCCTTCGCCTTGCCACGGTCTCCTGAAGAACCTGAAAAACATTAAACCACAACTATAAGCCTGAAAGTTTAGTGAGATATCCCCAAAATACCAACCACATATACCATACACGCATAACATGCCATATCATATCCGATCACAGCACAGCCATGCACTTCGGGTCTACTGTGTGACTGGTCCGCCGCACCGGCCAACAGTCCACCTGGTCCACCCTCTGAGTCTAGCCATATACATCGAGTCTGCAGTGTGATTGGTACGCCCGCACCAGGCCTTCAATCCACCTGGTCCACTCTCTGAGTCTACAGTATGACTGGTCCGCCCGCACCGGGCCTTCAGTCGGCCTGGTCCACTCTCCGAGCCTCGGCACGTCTGGTCCGCCCTCTTGGGGCCTACAGCCTATCTGGACCGCTCGCTGGGCCTTCGAGACAGCCGGTCCGCCCTAGGTATCTTGGCCTACAACACAAAGCAGGAACCGCCTCAACCCAAATCCATTCCAAACAACCATGTGCATATAAACATACATTCATATAACAATTCACAGTCAACAAGCCGATCAAACAGATCACATAACATATCATCATCCTAACCAGGATACCGACCTAACCGGTCGCTAGCATAGCATCACCCTACATATCAGGATACCGACCTCAACCAGGTCTCTAACATATACCATCCTAGCTACCAGGATGCAAACATATCAAAGCAATATCATAACAACAAATACCCGGATCTCAATCCGATAAAGGGCCGGCCTTGGTGCCTTAGACCCTGTTGATATAGTGAGGATAACTCACCTCGCACTGCCGAAACTCTGAACTGAAGAAGCAAATTCTTGAATCACCGACTCACCGAAAATCCCGAACTAGCCAACATAGCACAAATAATCATTAGGCTAAGCACAATACCCTTCTAAGGGTAAATTGACTATTTTACCCTTAACTCAATCCGGCCCAACACTAGATAAGCTCTCAAGCCCACCAATGGCCCAAAGTCCAAAAGTCCGAAGCAAAGCCCACTATTGGCCCAATTTACTAAATTGGGCCCACCTCACCAAATGGGCCTAGACCCATGATCCATAACAACCAATGGGCCCACAATACTCTATCCATAATGTCCAGACACAACCCAAAATCCAGCAGCCCAAATAACAACCCAAAATGAAAAACCCAACAGAGTGAGTACGCTGGGCGTACCCGCCGTGGTACGCTTGGCGTACTCGCTGATTCGCAACTAGGGATCAGGGCACTGACCCGCTACGCGGGGTGTACTCCTATGTTACGCGGGGCGTAACTTCGCTACTCATTAAGTCCTCATAACTACTTAATGGCTTAAGCTCTTAAGCCCAAACTTCAGATCCCTAGGCCAAATATGCCTAAGATTCATAAAGTCTCAAACTTTATCACTTGGGACGTCCATAAAGCTCTTAATCCAAGGTCTTAATCCATTAAGACCTACATATCTCACACATGGAACAACCACAGCCCTTCGGACCTCATTTTTCTCACCCAAGACCTCTCCAAAGGTCTGAAAGGACAAATAATCTCGACCAACTCAAAACATGCATCAAGATGAGGACTTTTGGGACAAGAATGATGTCAAAACTTCATAACACTTAGATCTATGCAATATAAATGACAAGAAAGAAGCTTTATACCTCAAATAAGCTCCAAAGGATGATATCCTTCCAGATCTACAAGCTCCAGCCACTCAACTCCTTCCTTGACAACTTCCTCTTTCTTCTTCTAGCCTCTCCTTTGCCAAAATAAGCTTTTCAAAGCCAAACACACCCAACAATGGAGGTGGAATGGCTCT
Source organism: Lactuca sativa (assembly GCF_002870075.4). Classification (NCBI taxonomy): domain Eukaryota; kingdom Viridiplantae; phylum Streptophyta; class Magnoliopsida; order Asterales; family Asteraceae; genus Lactuca; species Lactuca sativa. Next base: position 41,971,240 of record NC_056631.2, on the reverse strand, counting down.
CTAGGGTTTCTGAGGTTAAGGGAGAGCTTAGGGAGGCTAGGGTATGAACCAACATGTTCCTTATATAGTGGCTGACCCTAATTTTAGGGTTTTAGAACTCTGAGAGTACGTTGGGCATACCTCTAGTACGCTGGGCGTACTCACCCTTGCACCCGCATCCACTTACGCCCTTACGCTGGGCGTACTCGGCTTGTCCCCAAATTTCATATTTGACCCTCTTTATTCCACTTTTCCCACAAGATGACCAAAATAATTTTCCTCTTAAATCCCTGGGACTCACAATTAAGTACTCTTAGGAATGGGGCGTTACAAAACATCTCTGGAATAGTCTCCCTAATTGCCATAGCCACCTCAGCGGCAACGATCCTACGAATCTCATCATCACTGGTACCCGCCCCTCCGGTTCGCTATAACATGAACCTAGGGTAGTCATCTTCATACTGAAACATACAAAAGGAAGAGGTAAATAACCAGACTAAATAATACACATACATAATATACACTCTCACAACCCCTTAGAACTCCAAGGTTCTTCCCAAATCGCATACGGATCCTGTGTTTTTAGTAGTATGGGCCCATACTACCTTTCGTACCTATCCATAGTTGATTCAGCCTGTCCTCCCAAAGTCCTAAGTTGCTAACTCTCTCTAAGTTAGGTGTATCAACACAAGTACACCTAAGGGTCCTACAAGATCACTACTAAGCACCTAGCTACTCATATTAGGTTCCTTCTCGACCACTGCTCCACTTCTCAAGAATCTCTACTAAACTCGCCAATTGCTTTACGTGTACATAATCTAGGACTCGATTGATGGTCGAATCAATGATTCTGCCTCAAGTCCACAGCCAAACAAGGAATAGGAAGTAAGGCTAAACCAAACATTCAAAGGCTATAAAACCCTAACTATGTACAACCCGAAAGCATACACAAAGTAATTAACAATCTTATTTTCCATTTTAACAAAGAAACACAAGTAATCACCAAGGAACAAGGCATCACAATTCAGACAACTCCATTATGCAGAGGGACCCTAAGCCTATCTCTATCATGAATTTCTATCACTCCATGCAATAAGTCAAATACAACAAAACCCAAGTATGTGTAGTTTGGGAGATCACTTTCGAGCTCCGACTGATTATACACATTGCTTCCTCCTTTCTTCCCCTTAAAATTCTTTACTAGTAAAAAGGTTTTTATGAAAAATATTCTCATATCCTAGTTTGAGTCTGGAATCTCATGAGTGTTCATCCAAATCCCTAAAACTAGGGCTCTAATACCAATTTGTAACATCCCATTTTCAAAACAAAATTTTCATTTTTCTTTAAGGTTAAAATATTGCTTTCCCAAAAATCAAGTCAAAGAAACATAAGTATAAAATACAATCATCCCAAAATATCAGAGTATAAAACATACGAAATCAATAAACTACATATGGATGTGTACAATCAAGCTTTCGCCTTTTCGTGATCATATGAAATGTACCTGTAACACAATAAATCAACAACTGTAATCATGAAGCATAGTAAGTTCCCCCAAAATACAACACATACACACACACACATACACACACACACACATATATATATATATATATATATATATATATATATATATATAAATAGATAGTTGTCTCGGGTCTGTATCAACCCCGAGTCCATAATGTTTTTGAATCGGCTCCATCGGGTTTGTATCAACCCCGAGTTTGTAGTGACTCCGAGCCCAGATCGTGTAGCATCCATAAACTTCACGAAAAAATTTAACTTTTTAAACAAGCCATACATTATCATTATTTACAAAATAGTTTTCAAAACATGTTTAATATCAGATTTTTCCCAAAATCATAGAACAAAACACGAGAAGGTGCACGATTACGCCTTTGCCTTCCCGTGATCATCTGAGGTACCTGAAACATAACCCAAAACTGTAAGCCCAATGCTTAGTGAGTTCTCCCAAAATACCAACACACATCAAATATCACATATATAATAACAACATACTATGGGTCCAATCAACCATCGGGTTGGAATACCTTAGATCCTCAACCATTGGGTTGGAATGCCACATACTACGGGTCCAATCAACCATTAGGTTGGAATATGCTAGGCCCTCATCCATCACGTTGGAATGGCAACATACTATGGGTCTAATCATCCTTGGGATGGAATACCATATGCCCTTAACCATCGGGTCGAATGCCCCAGCCTGTCGGCTTACGCACAAAGCAGTGAAGCCTCAGCCACCGACCAAACATGTGCACATATAATAGATAAGCATACAAATAACCGGTCAGTAAACAAACAGATAGATCTTACAGATCACTAAGCATAATATCATCCTAACTACCAGGATACAGATCTAACATATCACTACAACACACAATCATACGATAAACCAAGATAACAATCCAAAGGGTCGGCCTTGGTGCCTAAAACCCATAAGTATAGTGAGGAAACTCACCTCATAAACTGAACAGAATTGATGGGACCCGACTCCGAATCTCAGCTCCCTACACAATACCTACATCCACCAAGTGACTAATTCCATCAAGATCCCAAAATACCCAAAATACCCTTAAGGTCTAACTTGGTCAAAGTCAATGGTCAAGGTCAACAATCCATGTTGACCCAACACACCATGTTCCCCTTGGCCACTCCGTGTTCCGCGAGCATCCAAACAGTCGGGAAAATGTCATCCAACATGCCATGTTTTCCTGAGTTCCAACAACTTAATACATTCAGCTGGATTTTCGACTTCAAGAGCTCTAAAGCTCAGATCTATACCAAAATGTGATTAAGAAGGTTAAAGTTTCCAACTTTATCCATTGCGGCTACCAAAAAGGTCCAAAAACTCAAATCACAAGCTTGATAATGCAAGGGCTTAACCAAAATACCCATAATCCTTAAGATCTGAAGTCCATCCTTTCTAGAAGTGATTCTAACACCTAAACCATCCCAAAGGTTGGTGCTTTTTAGATATACATGTCCAATGTATCTCTTGAACCCATATTACGTCAAAATGAGGATTTATGACCTAATCTCTATGCATGGCATCAAAACTTGATTATAGATCAGATCCAAGACACTACTAGGTCACCTTCACCTGGAGATTCATAAATTTGCAAACTTTATGAGATCCAAGCATTGAAACATTCAAGAACAAGGAGAAAAAGGGACAAAACTCAAGATCTAACAACTTTGAATGATAAAAATCGGGTCTTGGACACTTACAAAGGTTCAGAAGAGTGCCAAACTAAAGAATGGGGCTTGCTTGTTGGATCTTTGCTTCCTTCTTCCACCTTCTTCTTTCTTTAGCTTCAAAACACCAAACTAGTTTCACAAATGGGAGAGAAAATGATTAGGATTTCTTTCAGGGCTTGAGGGGTTGATGGGGGCTGAGGGTGAACAAACCCTAGCCTCCACAAACCTTTAAATAGGGAGAAAAACCCAGAAGAATAGGGTTTCTTTCCAACCGTCAACACGTCGTGTTCCAAGAGGGAACACACTGTGTTGCCCAAGATGAAACCCATGCCTTCTCAAATCTAGACATGTTGTGTTGGTGCCTCCATCACGCCGTGTCCAAACCTCAATTATACCCAAGGGTGCTACCACTTGACCAATTGACATGAAAAAGAATTATAAGGATGAATTTAGAAGTACCTGAAAATCGGGATGTTATAATTCTCCCCCGCTTGAACTAGACTTCGTCCTTGAAGTCTGTTGCGGTGAACAAATCCGGATAATGCTCCCGCATCTCATCCTCCGGCTCCCAGGTCCACTCAGATCCCCTCTGGTGTTGTCACCGTACGTTTACCAAAGGTACTTCCTTGCTACGTAAAACCTTCATCTTCCTATCCAGGACAGCTACCGGCCACTCAACATAGTTTAGGCGCTCATCGAACTGAATATCATCCAAGGAAACCACAACATCCTCATCCAATACACACTTTTGCAGCTATGAAACATGGAAAGTGCTGTGAATCTGACTAAGCTCCTCATGAAGATCCAATCTATAAGCAACAACCCTGGCAATCACCTGAAAAGGCCCAATATACCGGGGATTTAATTTTCCCCTCTTCCTGAAGCGTATGACACCTTTTCCAAGGTGAGACCTTCAGTAACACCATGTCGCCAACCTGAAACTCCAAATCGGATCGGCGTTAGTCGGCATAGATCTTCTGCCAACTCTGAGCGGTTTGCAGTCTCTGTCTGATCTGCTGAATCAGCTCCGTGGTCTACAGGACCACTTCGGTCCGCCCTATTACCCTGTGACAAACCTCTCCATAACAAACCGGGATACGAAATCTCCGCCCATCCAAGAGCTCGAAAGGCGGAACACGAATGCTGGAGTGATAACGGTTGTTTTAGGAGAACTCCGCAAGAGGCAGGTAGGAGTCCTAGCTCCCACTAAAATCGATAACACAGGCTTGCACCATATCCTCAAGGTTCTGTATCGTTCGCTCACTCTGGTCATCGGTCTGCAGGTGATAAGCAGTGCCGAAGTGAAACCGCATGCCCAATTCCTCATGGAACTTCTGCCAAAAACGGGAGGTGAACCGAACATCACAGTCTGAAACAATGGAGACCAGAACCCCATGGAGAATAACGATATCATGAACATACACATCAGCCAACTTCTCAGCCGAAGAAGTCTCCCGAAGCACTAGAAAGTGGGAACTCTTGGTTAATCGATCCACGATGACCTATACAGCATCAAAACCCTTTTCTGTCCTTGTCAATTTGGTGATAAAATCCATCAAAATCTGGTCCCATTTCCATATGGGAACCTCCAGAGGTTGCAGCTTGCGATGCGGCCTCTGATGCTCAGCCTTGACCATATTGCAGGTCAAACATTTCTCCATATACCAAGCTATCTCCCTCTTCATACATGGCCACCAATAACTCAATCTCAAATCCTAATACATCTTGGTGGCCCCCGGATGAATATAAAAACGAGACTTATGAGCCTCCTCTAATACAACTTGCCTGATCCCACCAGAAACTGGAACCCAAACCCGACCACACCAGGTCAACAACCCACAATTATCCATGACGAACCTGTCGATCTCACCTCTGATCCTCTCCTGCTTCCAATTCTCCTTTTGAACTCCCTCGGCCTGAGCCTCCCTAATCAATCCCAAAAGCAGAGAATCAATTGATATCCTCATGCACGCCACCCGATCTGAAGTCCTGGCCTACTTGCGACTCAAAGCATCCGCCAATACATTCAATTTACCTGGATGGTAAAGGATCTCACAGCCATAATCCTTGAATACATCCAGCCACCTGCGCTGCCTCATGTTTAGGTTCGGCTGATACTATGCCTTAGACTCTCATGATCCGTGTAGATGGTACAACGGACCCTATAAAGATAGTGCCTCTAAATCTTGAGGGAAAAAACCGCTACCCTAACTCCAAATCATGAGTGGGATATCGCGTCTTGTATGGCTTCAGTTGCCGCGGGAGATTTTGGAACCTCTTGGAGAAATCCTGAATGAATCTCTGATAGTACCCTGCTAAACCTAAGAAACTCCTGATATCCGAGGGAGATTGTGGAACCTCCCACTACATAACGGCCTCGATCCTTTCCGGATCGACCAATATCTCATCATGGTTAACGAGGTGTCCAAGGAAGTGAATGTATCATAACCAAAACTCGCACTTCGAGAACTTAGCATAAAGTCGTTATCGCCTCAAAACCCCCAGAAGCTAAGGAAGATGCTCCTCATATTGTTCTCTGGTCTTGGAATACACCAGAATATCATCAATGAACACAATAATGGAACGATCGAGCATCGACCTGCACACTCGATTCATAAAATCCATGAATATTACAAGCACAGTGGTGAGCCTATATGGCATCACCACAAACTCATAATGCCCATAACGAGTCCGGAATACGGTCTTCTCCACGTCCTCCTCTGTCACTCTGACTTGATGATACCCAAACCTCAAATCTATCTTGGAGAATCAAGATGCACCCTGCAACTTGCAACTGATCAAAGAGGTCATCAATCTGCAGAAGGGGATAATGGTTCTTCAGCATTAACTTGTTCAACTCCCGATAATCAATGCACATCCGGTGTGTACCATCCTTCTTCTTGACGAACAAAATTGTCGCTCCCCACGGAGAGCTGCTCGGTCTGATGAAATGCTTGCCTAGCAGCTCCTACAGCTGAGATGACAACTCCTGTATCTCAGGCGGGGGTAAGCGGTACGACGCCTTGGCAATAGGGTTCGCACTTGGCACAAGGTCAATCCTGAACTCGACCTGCCTCTCGAGAGGCATACTGGGTAACTCCTTCGGGAACACATCCGCAAACTCCCTAACAATCGGGACTTCTGATACTGAAGTCTGATCCTTAACATGCGTATCCACCACATAAGCCAAGTAGCCTGCACACCCGTGCTGAATATACTGTCAAGCCCTGGCTACATAACAAAACCCTGAACCCATCCTGGTGCCATCTCCATAGATAACCAATTCTCCCCCACTTGGGGTTCGAACTACCACATGCTGGCCCTCGCAATCAATCATAAAACTGAATCAGGTCAACCAATCCATGCCCACAATCACGCAAACATCCCCCATGAGGATAGGAATCAGATCGATCGGATAAGGCACCCCGAACATCTCCAGAACACACCTTAGTAACCATTACTAAACAAAAGTCAAACTAATCAACTGTCACTAACAAACTACTTAATTTTTTCATTAGACACACCTTATTAACCATTGCTAAACAAAAGTCAAACCCCAATTCAAAACTCTATGTCTAACAAATTTGACCAAAAGTCAAACTGATCAACTGTCACTGGTCAATGGTCAACGTGCCATGACTAGCTTATGGTCATGACACGACTATTACTATCCTAAACAGTCGTGAATCCCACTTTGATGCATGTCCCGACTAAGGGATGGCCGCGTCGTGTCTCCTAGGCAGAACAACCACTTCTGTTAAGTGTTTAATCCATTAAGTCATGACCTATAACTTTCTGAACATTATTTGGGAGGTGTATAATGGATCAAAATCTAAACTTCACTAACATGCAAGCCCCTAACATGTCAAACACTAAACCTGGATCCAAAACAAGGCAAAAAAGGTTGAGGCTTTCTTGCATGGTTCAAAGTGAGCTTAACACGCACCTTTTTCACCCCATAGAATCCAGAAAAGTCATCCAAAACAACCTACAAACTTGTTCAAACTCCAAAAATTATCATAACAAAAGGGATCAAAAATGACTAAAACTCTAGACGTAGAAGGAAAGAACCATAAAGATGCAAACTTTAATACTTACAGAGCAAAATGAGAGGATAAAAAGTCATAGTCTCTCTAAATCTAACTTCTTAATGTAAAAACAAAAGTTAATTAGTTATACGATTATAACAGTTGAAAAAACATAAAAGAAAATCGGTTTTTACTCCTTTATGTAATAAAATACATTTCTTGGTCATTTAACACAAACTAAATTACAGAGATGATATTTTTTTTAGAAAAACAATGTTAACCAAGGTTAGCATGGAGTGCGAAATACTTTCGGACCATGTGCATCTTTACCTTGCACAATCCTTCTTTCCATGTTCTTTAATAAAAATATTTTGTACAACAATCCTTAATAATTTAGAAAATGATACATCAACTTTAAATAATTCAAATAAGTATCAGTTTTTAATCATTTCCAAAAAAATACATCAAATCTAATAATTAAGAGAATAATCCTTCTAGGTAATCCATCAACATCCAGTTACAATTGGTCAAATGAAAACCATTTTATGAAAATATCGTAACAAAGATTATAACTTATACCTCAACTATACCTTTATAATGTTTTATATTTTAGTCAATCTTTTAAATTATATATATATATATATATATATATATATATATATATATATATATATATATATATATATATATATATATATATATATACCATCACAACTTGACATTTTATATAAATCATTACACAAATCGGTAAAAAAACTAATAAATAAAATGAGAAAATAGCAAGGAAATTGTTATATTATATGATAGAAAATAATTAATTTTTGGACAAATATAAAAAAAAACCCTTAAATTTGTAAATTTTTGTTGGTTTTAGCCAAAATACCATCGGATGTCTATTAATGCCTAAAATTTGCAATTATTTTTTTAATTTTTATCCTTTTTTTACAAATTTATCAAGTTTATGACAAACTTAAGGGTTTTAATGAACAAGAAAACCAAACATAAAAGGCTTTTATAAATAAAATAAAATAAATAAATAAAAATAAAATAAAACCGAACATTTCTGTCAAACATAAGTTTTTAATAAAACAAAGGTTAAAATTGATTTTTTTTTCTGCAGATAACCATAAAAAGGTTTAATGAACCTAAAATCCACAAAATATAAAACCAACAAAAAATTACAAACTTAAAGGTTTTTATATCATTATCCCTTACTTTTTTTTACTCTAAAATGATTATACAAAGATATTACATGTGATTAACATGATAATAAGAACATATTGTATGTTTTTCCAATTAACCCACAAACATTTGACTTGGTAATATTTCAGAGCACTAAACAACAACAGATTCGGTATAACAAAACAACCAAACAAGACTTTTTGGAGGCTGACTGGGACCTTTCATTTTGATTCATTCGAAAATTTTGTACATACCATGTTTTCATTAATCACCTACCTAAAATCTCTCTTTGTAAAACTCAATGTATGGATTGTATTTTAGGCTTCTATATGTATATTTTTCAACAAACAATGGAATTTTATAGTTTATAACGTATGTAAGTATAAAGGATCTCATTCCAAACATCAGGTACTCCCGGAAGACACCAATGTGTACAATCTGAATACGGAATCGGATTCGCCAATTCCGATTCAGTTGGAGGAACCCAATGCCTTTTGTAAATAGACGGGTGTCCGTCTTTCCGATACTGTGAAAGTTGTGTTATATTCAAAAGTTCAATCTCTATCCCTTTCTTTTCAAGATCTTGTACTATCGATTGCGCTGTTCTCATCAAATCGGTATCCGTTCCCTTTCCCCAATACCCTTGTTCCATTATCGGCTCCGTTTCATTAAAGCAATTTTCTCCCATCGGTTTTCCCCAATCTCCACCCCTAGAAATAGTTGTCGCAAACAATGAATATGGGTAAAATGGTAAATTCACATTAGCATTTTGTCGAAAAAATAACAAGTAATTGTAATGCGTACTCTTTGTGATCCGGTGAGAGGCTTATGAAGAACATTTTCGTTTTGGTGCGCTTAAGGTGAGTGTCCAACCAATTCGACCATGTTTTTAGAGCCATCTCGTATCGCCTTACCCTTCCGGATTCTATTGAAGTTCTATTAGGATTTTCAAATGATCCCCACCTAAACATGAAGTTGTAGTGTCAAAACATGTGGGCCCGTTTGTTACGCCGGATAATTTATAACAGAACAAGTTGTACTGTGTTTTTTGATTTTTAACTGAAACCGAGACGGAAACTAATTTTACTGAGACGCAAAAAGACGGAACATAGTGGGACATCCGACACTTACACGCTGACCTTTTTTTTTTGTGCAAAAAGACATAAATAATACCCTTTCTGGCTCTAGAAACCAATTTAGTCTAATACTATGTTTGAAGAAAGACTTACAAGAGTGTCATATTAGGCTCTAGCCACCATGTATACGAGTCAAAAATTAGCATGTCAGCATCAATCCATTGTTTGGCATGCCTTTCGATGCTCTCAATCTTCATGATCCGATCATGTACACGATGATGAACAGGATCATCGCAGTTTGATTCCACCAACAACGGTTCCCAATAAAAATCAATAGAGGCATTGAATTCCTTTCATGTCAATCAGTCAAATAAAATTAGACAAATCAGGCCAAACACCCGTATGCATCATATTGTTTCAAGTTTTTTATGAAAACAATTAAATAACTGAAAATTCATATATTTTTAAATATGTAGGTCGAAAATTCCAATAGTGACAAATGTCCATATAACTGTATAAGTACTCAACGTGTTAGAAGAAAGAGACCAGATCCCTTACAGATGCTCTGAAAGTAATCAATGAGCCATGCCATTCTGCAACCTTATGAGAAGGTTCAGGGATCCATGAGTCAATAAGACAAAGGAGCGAAATCCAATGGTTTTTGCCTAATGAGTCCCCAACAAAAACAACCCTCTTGTCTCTTAGCTTCTCCAAAAGTGCTGTTCCATTAAACCTACAAATTTATCCCTGAAATTGGTAAAATGTACAACTCTTGATGCACAAGGTACATTTTCTAAGGACTATGTACAACTGATTAATGCGTTGCCGGTTATATTGAAATATGGTTTTACACAACATATTACCAAAAACCAACAAAAGTTGTTGGTGTAAAGGAACAGTTGTACCTTACTACCTAACAATGTATTATTGTGTTTAGAAATAACAACAATGTGTTAGATGTATATGAAGTTGATGAAAAGCTTTGTAGAGTACTAGACTTGTATGGTACAACTTTTTTAAAATCATTTATGAGTTCCGATGCCAAAAAAGAAAAAAGTGAAACAAGCCTATAAAAGTTTATACATTTTAAATTTTTAACAAGTCAAACAAACACGTAGATTTTTTTTTTTTTTTTATGATTTAATCATTAAAACTTTGATTTTATTTCCTAAATAAACCATCCTTAACAAAAAAAAAAAATAATGTTGGGATTGGTGTTTGCTACTCAATACCGAAAAAAAAAAATTGCAATGGTTTTATTGGAAAACAAAACAATATATAGTATCGCAAAATTCTTGATGGGTTGTACATATAGACTTGTACTGTACAACTCCACTATGCGTCCACTTCTGTGCAATTTTATCAGCTTTGCAGTATGTTTGAGAACTCAAATCACATGGCATATGAACTGTGTCATCTTTCTCGAGTTCCCAAACGCTTGATACAGAGAAATTACAATTCCCTAATGCATCCATCCAACTTCTTGTAGGTGACCAATGCAATATGTATGAATGTTTATACGAGTTATAACAATACACAGTACAACTCGTAATGCATGTATGCCAACTTTCGTGAGAGAGAGAGAGAGGGAGAACCTGGGAAGGTCGCAGCCATGGGGTTGCCATCTCCAGAACTGATACTCGGAATCTTTTCTTCCAAATTTCTGACAAGCATAATCATCCGCCATGAAAGAACACTCTTTCTCTCTGTACAATGGTCTCGATTTGTTATCATAAACCCAACTCCCGTTGAACAAATCACAACCTTCAAACGAATAATCATCCGCCATTTTCGCTTCTCCAATAACATCAAACCTTATTCCACTATTATCTCCACAAAAGTAAACAACTCCCATGATTACTCCCATTACAAGCATGAACCCTATTGAACGATACCCATGAAACAATCTCTGTAGCTTTTCCATTCCCTTCTGGTTTTTTATAAATGTTTAGAAACGATTACAACCCTCTTATGTTCTTGGTATTCGAAACAAGAAACAGAGGAAAATAAAATTGTTGGGAGTGTCGTAGAGGAAACGAAGAAATGAAGAATATTTGTTAATATTTTTGGTATTTAAATCACTTGGGTAGTTGATCTGTCTAAAAATAAGAATCCGACCTTTGACTATTTCATTATATATATATATATAAAGTAAATTACAAATTTGGTCCCTTTACTTTATAAAGAAATGACAAGATCAGTCCAAATTTTCATATCATCTCAATGTTGTCCCTTGATTCCTTGGTTTGCATTTAGTTGCTAATAAGACCCTCTATCCCATATAAAACGACTTTAAAATTTGGAATAGAATTCCAATTTTGAGTGAAAAACACAATAACTATATATGCAACGGAATAAATTTTTTAAAAAGTATTGGACAATTTTAAAGTTTAAACTGAAAGTGCATTTTTGTTTAATCGTATAAACCGGACTTGCATCTTTGGCTACTATATTGATCGAGCTGCATCACGAAGGTTTGCGGTTTTTTTTTATCCATTGTCGTCGTCTATGAAGACGAAGACTTATTGGACTTGGAGCTACAGCGCGATATGAAAAAAGCTACCCTCACCTCAATCCTTGGGATTCTAGTGGTCGAATTGGTTACAATAAAAAATAACTTTAAATAATATGTAAGTCATGTCTAACAACAATGTCCCTTACAAGTTTAGTTGAGAAATCATTGATATTGATAGTTTTATTGCACAAATGTTGTGAATCCAAAAGATTCCAAACTCCCCAAGCAAGACTATTTTTTGATTCGATATATGTTAATAGATTTTTTTTTTGTAAACTAATAAATTTACAAACTGTTATTTTACTTTCTGGGTTTATGCCTTGATAAGGATATATATTTGATTTATGCATAATTGTAGTTCATGTTTATGTATTATGGGTCACATTTAGGTTAGGATTTTCTTGGATTATTTTCTAAAAATGAGATTAACATCATATTTGAATTTTGATCTTTATCTTGTGGATTTCAGTTTGTTTTGGTTTTGGTGAGTTCCTAATAGCGTGATAAAAGAGGAGAGAGGTGGAGAAAAATAAAGGGTGGGGCGTTAATTGAACAACGATGAGTTTTTTTTTTGGAACGACAAATAATATTATTAATAAAAACCCAAACAATAGCAAGTAACTATGAGTGGGACGAACAAAAAAAGCCAAAGGAAAACAAGAACATTACAAAACGATACCCTCTTTAGATAGAGCTATAAGATTAATAGAGAGAGAGAGAGAGAGAGAGAGCAACTCCTTTCTGCCCAACTTTCCACTATATCCCCATCCCCTCTATATTTATTTCATTCAAACGATTGAGTTATGATGGAATCCGCAATTTTGGTTGGTTTAACTCCAATGTTTTTAAATATTTTATCATTCCTTGCAATCCAAATATGTCAGATGGTAGATGATAAGATCATACATAGCTTATTCCTTTTCTGGGGACAATCCCCCCACGATGTAGCATAGTAAATGAAATCTATGACATTCCCGAATAGCAGGTTTTTGAATCCCGCACCACCAAAAGATCTAATAACAATCAATCTTTGAAAATTCACATTCAACCAATAGGTGATCAGTAGTTTCATTTCCTGTACCACATAATTGACAATTCCTCTTTTGGACAACTATACCCCTTTTAGTTTGTGCATCAACGACCGGTATTCAATTCAAATCTGCCCTCCAAAAACTTTAAGGGAATAACTTTTGACCAACAAATCATGGATATTGAGTACTGATTAAGTTTTGAATCCACCAACCTCCTCAAGGTACTCACCAAATAAATTCATTAGTGTTAAGTTTAAATCGAAATCCAACTTTGGAGGGTGGACTGAAGTTAACGGAGCCTACAAGCTTATAAAATTCATAAAGTTCGAGAAGAGAGTCAACATTCATTGTTGTGGTTCTTCATTTCCATAAAAAAAAGTTGCAAAGTCTATCAATCATGTGCATCTCTTGATCGATTCAAGTTTATAGATAAGTGGGAATCGGTCATATAAGGATACATATCCACACCAAATATCCTTCAAAAAAAGAATTTTTACATTCGCTCCATGTAGAAGGGAAAATAGGCCATGTGTGTCAATATTATAGGACCTGAGGTTCGTGAAAACTTTAGAAATACTACTCCAAACTCTAGGTGTATTTTTCTTCACGTGGTAAAAAGTTGTTTCTTTTACTAAGATTGTAGATGCTATTGATGAATTCAGTCTAGATACATCATGTTTCATTCTTCAGTCTCCACCACCATTTTGTAAGTAGTCAATTTTTTGAGCCTTTAGTGTAACTATGCCTAGATCACCATCTTTTTTTATCTACAACTTCCTTAGTCCAGTCCACCCAATACAATTTTCTTTTCTCATCCTTGCTACCCCACAATAACATTCTTCTAAGTTTTTCCAAGGCATCTAATACACCTTGTTGAGCTCTAAAAAAGGGGCATATAATAAGTAGGTATGCTTCCCAAAACTCACTTAATCAAAGTCAACCTACCCCCAAATGATAGAGTACTTGCTTTCCAATTTGATAATTTTTCCTGGAATTTGCTAATTATTGGTTTCCAATTACTCTCCAGTAACATATTTGTGACATCCCCAAATTCACGGCGAGAAAAGACTGATTTTTTTATGCTTTGTTTTATAAAATCAGAGTAATCCTTTGATTAAAAGAGTTGCGGAATTTGTTCCCAGACAAAATATGATAAAACTTTATCAAAACATTTCTCAAAGAGAATGTATTTTTCATTAAATAATAAAACCTCAGGATGTCATGTTTCGATACAGACCAAAAAGCATAAACAGTACAATTTAACCTTACAACAGTTATTTACAACTACTGGTCTATAATCCAAAATCTCTCGTCAAGTCAACCAACTTATACTCTTGTGCCATTACCTGTAATACAAAGAGAACTGAGTAGCTCAAGCTTGGAAGCCTGGTGAGCATATAGGGTTTTCGACCCACAATAATATAATTATTATATTCAATCATCAACCAATAAATCAATCAATCAATCCAAATTACCCATCCCCATTATCTCCTTTATTTCTTAAGGATTTACCCTAAGAATAAACTATCCTTTATTCCTTTATTCCTAATGATTGACCTAAGGAATTGACACAAAGTCCACCACTGCCCACGTCCTCAAATTACAACCAGTAAACACTTAGTTCAACATACTTAACGAATACCTAGTTCTAACACTCCTAGTGAACACTTAATTCAAAACATCTGGTGAATACTTAGTTCTAAAACACTTAGTGAACACACTCAGTTCAACAACACCAAGTGAACACATCTAGTTCAAAAATACTTAATGAACACAATCCTCTAATGAACACATAGTTCAAAAACACATGATAAACTCATAGTTCAAAACATCTATTAAACACTCAGTTCGAAAATACCCGATGAACACATAAGTTCAAAACATCTAGTGAACACTTAGTTCAAATATACCTGATGAACACATAAGTTCAAAACATCTAGTGAATACTTAGTTCAAATATACCTGTTGAACACATAAGTTCAAAACATCTAATGAACAGTTAGTTCAAATATATCTAATGAACACGTTGAGTTCAAATACCAAGTGAACACATAGAGTTCAAAATACTTAATGAACACATTGAGTTCAAAAACACCTAATGAACACAGAGTCCAAATTTTCTCTATGAATACGATCTCCTAATGAACACAGAGTCCAAAAGCACCCGGTGAACCCAATCACCTAATGAACACAGAGTACAAAAACTCCTGGTGAACCCAATCACCTAATGAACACAGAGTACAAAAACACCTACAGGCTACGAGCCTATTAACGTTCCAATGGACTATTTAGTATAGCATGTGGTCGTTGTCTCGGATGACTAGATCATCTTAAACATTGGGACCTATCATCATTACTTTTATAGTTTCACCATATAAGAACAACCCTTATCCCACCCCGTCGATCTTCACAACGACGCGATCTAAACTCTCGTATCTAAAATTTTCCTCTTTACCTGATCCCTACTCACGGATCTAAAACTAACCTCTTGATCTGATCCATAATCCCGGATCTAAAACTAACCTCTTGATCTGATCCATACTCCCGGATCTAAAACTAACATCTTGATCTGATCCATACTTCCGGATCTAAAACTATGCCTAATCCGTACTCTCGGACTAGGGACAGTTAACTATGCCTTAATCCATAGCTACCAAAGTTTTTTTCTCGTTTATCGACAACATCTACCCATGTTCTACCCAACATATTTGTTGATATAAAATACACATACAATTTAACTCATTTAAAAACTATATAAAACATCCATTCCACACTCATCTCAAATAAACAACAACATATAAACACATAGCACGTATTTCATAGCAAATACTTCATATTTATGTGTTAGAAGAAAAGTAACTACACACTCGCATGATTAGACGATGTTCGGACAACACTACGGCTTGTAAAGTCGTATTCTTCCATGAAACCGGGATATCTTCACACAAACCGGGCTTAAAGATGAGTAGAGTAGGAGAGAGGTTGAGAAATTAGCAACCAAAACCAGCTGCCTTCGGTTTCTATTTATAGTGCTGAAAATTCAGTTTTCATTTCGTGAACCATCATTTCACGTCGTGATCTTGGACATCATCAGGTGCGTAGTCGTGATGTTCAGTCTGTCAGGCTCTGGAAGACGTCAGCACTGAGTTCACGTCGTGAACTCTGACACAGTGTTGGGGTTCGCGCCCCGAACTTCAGAAATTCATAAATTTCGCATACGAGCTCCGTTTTCGACGTTCTTTATATCCACACGTAGATGAGATTATTATCTACAACTCTCGTTTAGACTCCGTCGGCTAGTTTCGAGTTTAATTTTTATTATATTTATTTTCAGTAGGCCGGGACAGGAAAACTCCGTTATAAATTCATAACTTCTTCATCTGTCATCCGTTTTCATCTGTCTTTTTACCGTTGGACTACTATTGACGAGATCTTCGATTCTCGTTTAGATTGTTTCGGATAGAAACCACTCGATCTCATATTCGAACTTTGGGCTGCATACCGCTAAGTCGAAACTTCGAAAAATCATAACTTCCTCATACGAAGTCAGATTTAGACGTTCTTTTTATGCACACTCTCGGTTTAACGTATTCTAGAAATTTTTCTTAGATCACTAAGGCTAAATATCGATCTATCGTAAATTCACTATTTACGTCACACAGTGTCGTACCGGTTCTGTTGCGAAACTTCGACAAGTCATAACTTCTTCGTTATAACTCGGATTTCGGCATTCTTTATATTTTCGGAAACCTTGTCACGACCACTACAACTTAGTTAAGATTATTCATTCTAAATGATATTTTATCAAAAATTCATTTTTGACGCTTATCGTCTCTAAATTGACTAGCCCGGATCTACGGGCGTTACAATATTGGCACCCACGGGTACCCCAAAATATGTAAAAGGAATGGAACTTTTAAGGTAACCCAGAACTTGTGCCTTACTTTGGAGATCAGAATTAGAGACACATATACCAAACAAATGCGACTTATGAAAGTTAACCTTGAGCCTTGAGGATATCTCACAACTTTTAAGAATCAGAGAGAGATTTTTTATGATACCCATATCCCAAGGACCTGATAATATGGCATCATCCGCGTATAACAGACGTGAGATAGTTGGACCATTGTGTGGGGTTTTTACCCCTTGGATGAGAGACATTGATGCGTGTATGGAGTGATTGATTTCAATAATTTATAATGCAGCGGAATAACTAAGATTAAAACCAAGAACACGAGAATATTAAATAACTTGTGCAATAAGAAATCAAGAAAAGATAGAAGTGATAAATAATCTAGACCTATAGACTAGGTATCGATGAAAACAAATCAAGACCTGTTGATTTGAGTTCATATCAACCTAGAAAACACGATCTAGAATTGACAAAAGACGAGTAAGCAACTTAAAAGAAACAAAGTTCTTTATTTCGAAATCAATAATAAAAAAACATCCCCCTTCAAAAGGTTCTACTAAGGGCTATTTATAGCCTTACAAGCTATCACAAAATTAAGGCAACTCTAAAATAAAAATAAACTTCAAAATAAAAGAAAATTGCCTTGTAAAGGCTTATTCACGCTAAAATAAACCAAATACGCTCTAGAACTTTCCAGCTAAACTGACATAGGAAACCATTCAAACTCCATGCACACGTGACTCTTCGCATTCTACACTTTCACATCCAATAGCCAATACTACTCGTTCAAAGTAACCCTCCCAAGCTTCATTGTAACAACCGTATCCTTATAAGTATTTAAATTTAATGTATTTTGTATTTTAAGAGGTACCACGTGGTGGTGGACAAACCCTGTGACGTGGTAATGGTCGATGTACCGTGAGTTTTAAATGACCGCCACGATGTGACATCTTATGGCCACGGCGTGGTAGTTGTTTAATGAGAAACCCTATTTTTCTAGGTTTTCTCCCTATTTAAAGGAATGAGGAGGCTAGGGTTTGCTCATCCTCAATCTCCATCATCCCCATCAAACCCTACACTATCCTCTATTATTGAGTTAGTTTAGTGTTCTTTGAAGCTAAAGAAGGAAGAAAGAGGAAGAAGGAAGCATAGATCAAGCAAGCAAGTCTCCATTGTTCATATTAGCACTCTTCTGGACCAATGTAAGTGTCAAATACTCGATTTTTATCATGCTAGGTTGTTAGATCTTGAGTTTTGGCCCATAAACTTTTTGTTCTTGCTTTTTTGGGATGATGAGATCTCATAAAGTTTGCAACTTTAAGAATTTTTGGGGCATTTGGTATAATTTTGTGCCTTGGATCTGGAGTCTGGTTAGGTTTTCAAGCCATGCATGAGATTTAGGTCATAAACCCTCATTTCGACCTAATATGGGTTGAAGAGATGCATTGTACATGCATGTCTACAAAGCACCAACTTGTAGGTTAGTTTTGGTGCTAGAATCACTTCTGGAAAGGATGCACTTGGGACTTCAAAGAATAATTGCTTATTGGTTAATTCCTTGCATTATTAAGCCATTTAGGATTTAGAGAATTAGGTTTTGGACCTTTTGGGTGGTCCTAATGGATAAACTTGGAAACTTTATCCTTTTAAATCACATTTTGGACCAGATATGAGCTATGGAGCTCTTGGAATCGAATAAAACAGCTTAATGCATTAAGCTGTTTGGAATCTCAGCTACCACGACGTGGGCTTAGGTCACCATGGTGTGGCGGATAAGAATTTCCCCAACTGTTTGGTTGTATGCGGGTCACAACGTAGCCAAGGAAGGCCACAATGTGGCGGTCAGCTGAAGTCAACATTGGTTGTTGACTTTGACCGTTTACCTTGAGGGTTGACTTTTCACTTGTGGATTTTGGCTCAACTATTAATGTCCTGAAAGGTTGATTAAGGTTTTTCCTTGTGTGATTATCTAGGTGACATTTAACACTTCTTGTGGGATTTTGAGGACGTGTTGACTTTTGAGCTGCTTTGTGAGGTGAGTTTGTTCACTATACGATAGGACACTAGGGATTGTACGTGCTTGTTGTCTTTGTGACTCCTGCTGTATGTGTTGTATGCTTGTGTGCCTGTTTGCTATATATATATATATATATATATATATATATATATATATATATATATATATATATATATATATATATATATGGGGTAGAATAGATCCGAGGGTGAAATAGACCTGGTATAGCCTTGTGCGGACACATGAGTTGAAATAGACACAGGAGTGAAATAGACTCGAAATAGCCTAGAGCTAACATAAATGTATGGTATGCGGTATTTTGGGGAACTCACTAAGCTGTGTGCTTATGGTTTTCAGTTTATGTTTCAGGTACTTCCGGTTTGGGGGAAGAGCTTGGGATGATCGCATTGCACACACATACTATGATTTTTCCGCTTATTGACTCTAATGTACTTTTGAGATGTTATTTGATTTACTCTAAATACTTTATGGTTTTGAAAAACATGTTTGGTTGATGGTTTATTTACTATAAAGACAAAAAAAAAACTTTTGGTTTTGAGTTTTGGGATGTTACAAGTTGGTATCAGAGCCTTGGTTTGAGGGATTCGTGTATGCTCTCAGGTGTGACTGAACTCAAATTGAGGATTTGGTAGATTTTTCATAAAAATAAATGTTTTATAAAAGAGCTTTCTAATAAAAGAATGGGGTGTGGTGCATGCAATCGACCGAGCTTAAGTAAGTTTTCCCAAAATAATCATACATGTTCTTGTGATATGCTTTGAACTGTGAATCTATCAATCACATGCTAGATTAGGGCTAAAGATGTGCTTAGGATTGCATGTTAGAATTTTATGAGAGATACATTTTTATGCCTACTATATGGGCTTGTAGACTTGCATGCCAATACTTATCAGTTAGTGATAGGATGACCTGTTTAGGTTATGTTTTGATTCCTATTACTCAATGCTCGAATGTTGCTTGCTTTGTGCTTTTAGGAGTTTCCATTAACATCAACTAACCAGTAAGCGAATATGCTAAGTTACATATTACTAAGATTAGATAATTTTAGAATGTTAGGTTTAACCCTATTGCGCAACTCTTGTTTGAGTCCAAACGTTGTAGTATGAGACCTTTCAATCGAAGAATTAGCTGGTGTCGGTGGTATGTAATTGTATTCGTAAGCTAGTTAGATGTTGTTAGGGGAAGTTCCTTCTACAGTTGATAATGGAGAGTGGTGTGGTGGTAGCCCTAGGAAAACCTAAGAGGTGATTCGGTGTCGAGAGACTTGTTTTGATAAGGGTTGTTTGGGTTTTTAGGGGAGTGACTTTGAGGATTTGGGGCGATCCTTGAGGAAAGTATGGATATACGTGGAAGGTAGTATGGGCCCATACTACTAAAAGCAAAGGATCCATACTCGAGTCAAGGAAAGTCACGATGATACCAGGAAGCCTGTAGATTGGGGGATTCCTCTTTATATATATATATATATATATATATATATATATATATATATTCTAATGGTTTGAATGGTCTATTTTTAGTATGATGGCCACACGAGGAGGTTCTGGAAGTGGTTTGCATTCGGGCTCTAGGTCTGGACACATGGATGATCATATGCGAGAGTTTACTTCATCGGAGATTACTCACAGTATTCTTGAGCAGACTCTTGTGATCTTCGATACGATCAAGGAGGGTATTATGGGGATTATGGATAAGCGCTTGGGTGCATTTAGTTATGAGATGGTGGCAATGATGAGAGATCGCACTTTGACTTTCCGTGAGTTTCAGGCTTGTAGGGATCTAGAGTTTTAGGGAAGAAGGACCCGATCATGAGCAAGCGTTGGTTAGTGGATGTCACAAACGCCTTCCGCACTAGCTGTTGTCCCGAGGGGGTAAAATTTCAAACTTGTTTCCTATCTCCTAAAAGACAGAGCTTGAGATCGGTGGGAGGAGGTTAGATACTCCTTGGGAGGCGATGCGGTTGAGTCCATGACTCGGTAGGATTTTGTGACGAGGTTTCGTGTCGATTTTGCGCCTATGATTAAGGTCCAACAGTTGGCGAGGGAGTTTTAGGACCTTCGCCAGACTACCGAGACAGTGGTGAAGATAACGGATATGTTCTGTGAGAGGACGTTACTGGTTCCGCATTATGTGGCGGATGAGGAAATGAATAAGGTGAGATAGCACAATATGCTGAGGAGGGATATCATAAAGTTTGTGAGTATATCCAGTTGCAAGACATTAGATGACATGT
Source organism: Lactuca sativa (assembly GCF_002870075.4). Taxonomy (NCBI): domain Eukaryota; kingdom Viridiplantae; phylum Streptophyta; class Magnoliopsida; order Asterales; family Asteraceae; genus Lactuca; species Lactuca sativa. The sequence goes on along the minus strand of NC_056631.2, from coordinate 41,950,026 downwards.
TGGCGAGATCCATATAGAGGGAGATTGACTTAAAGATGGAGAAGAAGAGGAAACCGGATCAAGTTCAGGGTTCTGAGGGTTCGGGCAAAAGGACCAAGGTTTTTTATTAGATATCGAGAGGCCAATTGGGTCGGGCCACTTTGGAAAGTGAGAGAGATGCACGATGGAGCTTGCAGGAGTGGTGGATCAGGCTGCTACAAGTGCGACAAGACTGGGCACTTTAGCCGAGATTACACAACCACCACCCATGGATCAAGTCTGATTTGCTTTCATTGCAATCATAGAGGCCATAGGCCGATTGTTTGAATTTTGCAGCAGAAGGATCTGTTGCAGCACCCGCTCTGACGACCTTGTTGATTACAGATGGCCATCAGGGCAAGACGGAGGTGCCTATTATGAGGAGCAGGACATTCCAACTGACAGCTGAGGATGCTCGTGCAACACTAGATGTGGTGATGGGTATGTATCTTCTCCTTATCTCTTTATATACATATTTTGATTTTTCCTGCTTAAATATGTGATTTGCTTATAGGGTCGTTCCTTGTGAATGCTATCTCAGCTCTGGTTTTGTTTGATTCTGGGGCTACACGATCCTTTGTATCTCTTGCACTCAACAAGGGATTTGTAGATGTTCGGGGGGAGCTGCAGTACCCATTAGAGGTTGAGATTGTTGATGACCGTCATGTGCGAGTATCAAGGGTTCATCAGATATGTATACATGAGTTGTATAGTGAGTGGTATCCGATTGACTTGGTTCCCATTCCCCTACATGAGAGCAAGGTTATTGTGGGGATGGATTGTTTGAGCCCCAATGGGTCAATGATTGATTGCGAGAATCAGCTAATGCATATTCAGAACCCGAGTGGGGGAGAGTTAGTGATTCAGGGAGAGGGTGTTCAGCATGGTTCGACTCTCTGTTCAGCAGCTAGGGCCATGCACTACCTTCATCAGGGTTGTTTTGGATTTGTTGCTTATGTGATGGGTACTCGTGAGAATGGTAAGGCAATTGTGGACGATGTACCGATTGTTCGGGAGTACCCATATGTATTTCTGAAAGATTTTCCTAGAGTGCCTCTAGAGAGGAAAATGGAGTTTCATATTGACTTGGTTCCAGGTGCGGCTCCGATAGCCAAAGCACCTTATTGTTTAACACCTCCAGAGACGCAGGAGTTGTCTACACAACTGTAGGAGCTGTTAGAAAAGGGATTCATTCGGCCATGTAGTTCACCATGGGAAGCATCGATCTTGTTTGTGAAGAAGAAGGATGGGTCACATTGGATGTATCGACTACCGGGAGCTGAATAAGCTAACAGTGAAGAACCATTATCCGCTCCTGAGGATCGAAGATTTATTTGACCAGCTTCAGGGTGCATCTTGGTTCTCCAAGATTGATCTACATTTAGGATATCATTAGATGAAGGTCGGAGAGGAGTATATACAGAAGACGGCCTTCTAAACCCATTATGGTCATTAGGACTTCATGGTGATGCCCTTCGGGCTCACCAATGCTCCAAACGCATTCATGGATCTCATGAATCGCGTATACATGCCTATGTTGGATCGTTCTATGATTGTGTTTATTGATGACGTCTATGTCTTTTCCAAGACCCTGTAGAAACATGGGGAGCATCTGATAGAGGTATTAGAGACTCTGAGGAGGGAGAAGTTGTATGTAAAGTTCTCCAAGTGTGAATCCTGGTTGCACGAGGTGTAGTTTTTGGGGCACCTTGTCAACCAGAACAATATTCTGTTTGACTCGGCCAAGGTTGAGGCAGTGATGAGATGGGAGGTTTCAAGGTCTCCATTTAAGGTTCAGAGTTTCCTCGGGTTACTATCGGATATTCATTTAGGATTTCTCCAAGGTAGTGGTGCCTTTGACCTGGTTGACAAAGAAGACTGTCACTTTTCGTTGGGGGCCTGGGCAATAGGCAGCTTTTGAGACTTTGAGACAGAGATTGTGTGAGGTGCTGATTCTGACCTTACCAGAGGGTGTTGAGGATTTGGAGTTAGGGGTTATGGTGTTCGCCCTCAAGATTTGGAAACATTAACTCTATGGGGTCCGTTTTACTATTTAAAAGGATCACAAGAGCCTGAGGTATCTTATGGATCAGCCGAATCTGAATACGAGGCAACATAGATGGTTGGATGTGCCAAAGGATTATGATGTGAGATCATTTATCAACAAGGGAAGGCCAATGTGGTGGCCGATGCTCTCAGCTGCAAGGCGGTTGCTACTCTGATCATGGATATGTGTTTGAGGATGACGGTGATCACCCCACTTTTAGAGTAGATTCAAGTGGCTCAGGTTGAGGCTATGAAGGAAGAGCACCAGAAGAGTGAACACATAGTGGGTCAGGTGGCTTTTGATTATGATAGCCAAGGATTATTGAACTTTCATCGGATGGTGTGGGTTCCATATTGGGGTGGTGCGTGTTAGGTTTTGATGGAGGATGCGCACAAGTGGAGATTCTATATTCATCCTGGAGTGACAAAGATGTATAAAGATCTCCAGCTTGACTATTGGAGGTCATGTATGAAGTGAGACGTGGCCTGGTATGTGGAGAGGTGCTTGACCTGTAGGAAAGTCAAGGCAGAGCTTCAGCGACATCACGACAAAATGGAGCGGTTGGAAGATCCTGTTCAGAAACGTGAAGAGAATACGATGGATTTTATCACCAAATTGCCTCGAAAGGCGTGCAGAGTGGATTCGATATGGTTCATCATGGATCGATTGACCAAGAGCACACATTTTATTCCGATCCAGGAGAGTATTCCAACGGAGAAGTTGGCCGATATCTACATCTAGGAGGTTGTGGCATGGCATGGGGTGCCGGTGTATGTGGTCTCTGATAGCGATGTTGGGTTTACTTCCACGTTCTGGAAGAGATTTCATGAAGAGTTGGGTACTTGTCTGCACTTCATCGCGACTTTCCACCCGCAGATTGCCAGAGTGAGCGGACTATCCATACATTGGAGGACATGCTGTTGGCATGTGTACTGTATTTTGGTGGTAGTTGGCATATGTATCTTCCTTTGGAGGAATTTTCATATAACAACAGTTATCATGCCAGCATTAATCAGCCTCCTTTTGAGATGCTCTATGGGAGGAAGCGTAGGACCCCGATATGTTAGGGTGAGGTTGGTCAGGGGGTCGTGGGGAGTACCGAGGTGGTACTCAAGTAGACGAAATTGATTGAATAGGTCCACAACAAACTTTAGACATCACAGAGTCAATAGAAGAGTTACGCAGACAGACGCCAGTCAGACTTGGAGTTTCAGGTTACATACATGGTACTCTTGAAAGTGTCACCTTGGAAATGTGTCATTTGATTCAGGAAGCGGGGCAAGCTGCGTCCCAAGTGTATTGGTTATTTCAGGGTTTTAGCTCGGGTAGGCCGGGTTACATATCGTTTGCATCTGCCCGAGGAGCTCAATCAGATTCATAGCACTTTTCATGTCTCTCAGTTGCATAAGTGTTTGGTTGATGATTTTGCAGTGGTTCCATTGGAGGAATCCAAGGTCTAAAGGAATCCAAGCAACAAGAAAGGTATGTCATTCTACTGGTTTTTATATTACATATACCCCAATCATATGCTAGTTAGAATGAAATTTGGAAAAATGAAAGTTTTCATGTATAATAGAGAAAACATAGATCCAAGGTTTCTAGGGTTGCATGCACACCATAGGAGTGTTAGAATGCTTAAAACCCATCAGTTTGCTCACTATACTATAGGACACTAGGAATTTTATGTGCTCGTAGTTTTTGTGACTCCTGTTGTATGTGTTGTATGCCTACGTGCCTATTTTCTATATGTATGTGGGGGTGGAATAGACCTGGGGGTGAAATAGACGCAATACAGTCTTGTGTTGACATATGAGTTGAAATAGACTCGGGGGTGAAATATACCCAATATAGCCTTGCGTTGACACGTGAGTTGAAATAGACTTGGAGGTGAAATAGACTCGACACAGCCTGGAGCTGGCATAAATGTATGGTATGAGGTATTTTGGGGAACTCACTAAACTTTGTGCTTATAGTTTTTAGTTTATGTTTCAGGTACTTCCGGTTCGAAGGGGAAGAGCTCGGGATGATCACATTGGACACACACTATGATTTTTCCACTTATTGACTATGATGTACTTTTGGGATGTTATTTGATTTATTCAGAATACTTTATGGTTTTAACACATGTTGTTGGATTTTGAGGACGTGTTGTCTTTTGAGCTGTTATGCGAGGTGAGTTTGCTCACTATTCTGTAGGACACTAGGGATTGTATGTGCTTGTAATCTTTGTGACTCCTGTTGTATGTGTTGTATTCCTGTGTGCCTGTTTGCAATATGTATGTGGGGTGGAATTGACCCGGGGTGAAATAGACCTTGTACATCCTTGTATTGATATATGAATTGAAATAGACTCGGGGGTGAAATAGACACGGTACAGCCTTGTGCTGACACATGAGTTGGAATAGACTCGGGGGTGAAATAGACCCAAAACAACCTGGAGCTGGCATAAATTCATGGGATGCGGTATTTTGGGTAACTCACTAAGATTTGTCCTTATGGTTTTCAGTTTATGTTTCAGGTACTTCCGGTTCGAAGGGGAAGAGCTCGGGATGATCACATTGCACACACACTATGATTTTTCTGCTTATTAACTCTGATGTACTTTTGGGATGTTATTTAATTTACTCTAAATACTTTATGGTTTTTATAAAATGTTTTTTTGATTGTTTATTTACAACAAAAAAAAAAAAAAAAAAACTTTTGGTTCTGAGTTTTGGGATGTTACATTCGCAATCACAATGAGTCTCCTGTGTTTCACATCCACTCTTCAGCACTTGTGTTGGGTTGTGATTGTTCGCATCCTTTCGCACCCAGTCGCATCCAATAAGTGACTTAGACTACGAAAGGTTGTGATTCTCTTTTGCATCAGACATGTCAGACACGCCTTGAATTGCAATGTGAAGACCTTCCATGGCAATTATGAACAAAAAAGGAGACATGGGATCTCCTTGTCTCACCCCCCTGGTGGTGATTGGGAATTCATCAATAGGGTCCCGTTCACTAAAACTTAAGCTCGTGCAAATGATAAACACTTACATATCCATTTTCTCCATTTGTTTCCAAACGAAATTTGCTCCATCACTGAGTCCAAATAACCCCAATTTATTATATTAAACGCTTTTTCGAAGTTTACTTTGAACAGAAAGATCGCCTTCTTAGTCTTTTCCGACTAATTATATATTTCATTCATAGCTAGCGAGTTGTCAAGTATATTCCTACCACTTATGTATGTTGATTGGGCTTCGTCAATTACTGATCCAATAACACTTTTAAGGCGATTTGCCAAAACCTTGGTAACAATTTTATAGATACATCTCCACAAGCGAGATCGGATCCATTACCTACTACCAATGTAATGAACGAATAATTACACCCCTTTGAAAATGAACCAGTCATTTCAAAGTTTCGGATATATTTAAGAATGTCTTCCTTCCATGCTTTCCCATTTCTCCTTTATGAATTTGAACATGTATCCACCAGGTTCATGGGCTTTCTTAGCACCACACCTCCAAATAGCTCACTTGATTTATTGAATCGGAAATGGAGACTCTAAAACGACGAGGGTTTAGTTTGAAGCTTTATTTCATTTTTGTGATCATTTACAAATTGGCCCTATAGTTTAAAAATGTTAAAATAACAGAAATGACAAATGTGGGGCATATTGGTCTTTTAACTCCGACTTAACGACTAATATATAATGCAGTTTGCATTAGGGACCATCATTGCAATTGTTTTGAAACCATAAAAATGAACCATATCAACATATTAAAAATTAGACTAAAAGTAAAGATTTGGACAAACCTTACGGACCAAAAATGTAACTTAATTGAAAACATCGACACCCATCCATCCAAAATCAGTGTAATAATCTCTCAAATAAATGTCACGTTTTCCAAGGAGATCTAAAATCTAGATAAAAGCAATATCTCTAATATTTTAATTGGTTCGTGAGGCAAACAATATATAAATATACAAATAAAATAGGAAATATTTTTGAAAATTAGATAATAAAATATAATTTTAAAAAATTTCTTCATAATTGTATTGAGAACTAGAAGTTTCACATATAACAATTTAGTGGGAATCCTAAAATAAGATTATATCGCTATAATTAGATTAAAATCACAAGATTATGATTTTTTTTGAATGGCAGAATTTTTTTACAAATAAAAAGTAGCAAGACACTAGAATATATAAATTACAAAAAACAGTTTAATAAAGGAGAACAAGACCATTGCGACCAATATAAAGCTTGCATTTCGATCTAATATTAATCTAGTTAATGGTCATAAATTCAATATCATATGTCGTCTTTAAATGAGTGGTTCTAAATTTTTTAAAAATTTATCTATTCCTTCCCTTTCAAATCAACTAGATAGCTGTGTAGACAAGCCGCAATCTCAAAAAACTTGTTTCTTGTTAGGGAGGATAGCATTTAACGCCATATGAAGATCAATGAAATTATCATGAACCAAAGGTAAAATTAGATACCACGAAAACATCCACCTCCACACCAATTTGGCTGGGTCTTCAGATGAGGTATCGTGTATGAGGATATCAATGGATTCTCTGCTTTTGAGATTGATTAGGGAGGCTCAGGCCGAGGGTATTCAGGAAGAGAACTAGAAGATAGAGAGGATCAGGTGTGAGATCGCCATATTTTTTCCATATAGTCTTGGATTGTTGACCCATTATGGTCGGGTATGGGTTCCTATGTCTGGTGGGGTCAAACAGATTGTGTTGGAGGAGGCTCATAAGTCTCATTTTTCTATCCATCCAGGGGTCACCAAGATGTATCAGGATTTGAGATTGAGCTATTGGTGGTCGCGTATGAAGAGGGAGATAGTCTGGTACATGGAGAGGTGCTTGACCTGTAGGATGGTCCAGACCGAGCATCAGAGGTCGTATGGAAAGCTGCATCTTATGGAGGTTCCTATGTGGAAAAGGGAGTAGATTTCGCTGGATTTCATCACCAAGTTAACGAAGATGGCAAAGGGTTTCGATGCTATTTGGGTCATCGTGGACCAACTGACCAAGAGTGCCCTCTTCCTGGCGATTCGGGAGAGTTCTTCGGCCGAGAAGTTGGCTGATGTGTATATTCGCGAGATCGTTGCTCGCCATGGGGTTCCGGTCTCCATTGTTTCAAACCGCGATGTTCGATTCACCTCCTGTTTTGGCAGAGGTTCTATGAGGAACTAGGCACGAGGTTGCATTTTAGCACAACATATCATCCGCAGTGTCACCCAGAGTGAGCGGACGATACAGACCCTTGAGGATATGTTGCAGGCCTGTGTCATTGATTTTGGTGGGAGCTGGGACTCCGACCAACCTCTTGCGGAGTTTTCCTACAACAACAGTTTTCACTCCAGAACTGGTGCTCTGCCTTTTGAGATCTTGTATGGGCGGAGATGTCGTACCCCGGTTTGCTGGGGTGAGGTTGGTCACAGAGTTATGGGCAAACCGAGGTGGTCCTTTAGACGATGTAGATAATTCAACAAAACAGGAAGAGATTGCAGACGACAGACCTCTCAGAGTCGGTAGAAGAGTTATGCCGACCAATGCCGATCCGAGTTGGAGTTTCAGGTCGGCGACATGATGTTACTGAAAGTCTCACCTTGGAAAGGTGTGATTCGCTTCAGGAAGAGGGAGAAATTGGGTCCCCGATATATTGGTCCCTTTCAGGTTATTGCCAGGGTTGGCAAGGTTGCTTACATATTGGATCTTCCTGAGGAGCTCAGTCAGATTCACAACACTTTCCATGTTTCTCAGCTACGGAAGTGCATAGTGGATGAGGATGCAATGGTTTCCTTGGATGATATATAGGTTGATGAGCACCTGAACTATGTTGAGAGGTCAGTAGCTATTCTAGAGAGGAAAGTAAAGGTTCTACATAGCAAGGAAGTAACTTTTGAAAAGGTACGATGGCAGCATCGGAGGGGCTATGAGTGGACCTGGGAGCCGGAGGATGAGATGCAGGAGCATTATCCAGATTTGTTCTATGCAGCAAACTTTGAGGACGAAGTCTGGTTCAAGTGGGGGAGAGTTGTAACACCCCGACTTTCTGGTATTTTCAAATTCATCCATTGGTTTAAATTATGTCATTTTTGGTCCTTGTAATTGGAATTAAGTCGCCATGGGAAGCCTTAGTTGCAAATTTGTAATTTAGATGTGGGAGGAGTACGCTAAGCGTACATGTGAGTATGCTAAGCGTACTAGGGCGTACCCTAGTACAATGGGCGTACACATATGTACGCTGGGCGTATTCATGTCTGAGCGGAAACCCTAATTTTTAGGGGTTGTGGGGTAGTTAAGCACCTTTATAGCTCATTTAACCCTGCCTTTCCAGCCTCCAAGCCCTTGAGTCGTTTTTGGTAAACCCTAACCCCATAAGAGTGTATTTTGAGCTAAAAATATGTCCTTTGTATGCTTATGGAAGAAGAAGTTTCATCAAGGAGCTTAGAGGTTGAAGCAAGCTTGTGGATCTTAGATTATCACCTTCCTGGGAAGCTTCAAAAGGTAAAAAGTCTTCACCTTGATGCTTTGTTTGCTTGGATCTCATTTTTGGTAGCTTTATGTTTTTTTCTTGTCCCAAAGGTCCCATTTCTATGCATGTTTGGTGTTGGACGTTTTGAGTTGTCCTTCTAGACCCTAGGAAAGGTTATAAGCCATAAAAATGAGGTCCTTTTAGCTAGTTTGGATCCATGCTTCTTGCATAAGGTCTTAATGGATTAAAACCATGTATTAAGGACTTTTTTGGACGTGTAAACTCATAAGTTGGAGACTTTATGACTCTAGGGTGCATTTGGACCATGGATCTGAAGTTTGGGCTTAAGTGCTTAAGCTATTAGGCACTTAATAAAGAAAATGGAGTTGTGAGGTTACGCCCAGCTTAGAAGGGAGTATGGTCCACGTACTCGGTCAGCTCCCCTACAGTCAGTCAATGCAAGGCTTGCGTATGTTGACCTCCAAAGTACGCCCCGCGTACTCGCATGGAATAGCCAAATTTGAGTTAACTCGGTTGGGTTGATTGGACTGGGTTGACTCAGTGGGTTTTTGGACTTTAACCAATTGACTTTAAGTTTGACCAAGTTTGAATTTTGAGGGTATTTTGGGTATTGTTGGGATTTTTATGGAATTGGTCACTTGGTGGTTGTAGGCATTTGAGTTGAGAGCTGAGATTCAGAGTCGGGCCTTATCAGTTTTGTTCAAATTGTGAGATGAGTTGTCCTCACTGTACTTGCGGGTCGAAGGCACCAATACCGACCCATTGGATTGATGTCCTGTTATGCATGCTATTGTGTTGTTATGATCTGTTAGATCGGTATCCTGGTAGATAGGATGTCACTATGCTGTTATGATCTGTTAGATCGGTATCCTGGTAGATAGGATGTTGTTATGCTTAGTGATCTGTAGATCTGTTTGACTGCATGTAGATTGTTATATGATTATCTGTTATATGTGCACATGTTTGGTCGGTGGTTGAGGCTTCACTGCTTTGTGCGTAAGCCAACAGGCCAGGACATTCCAACCCGATGGTTGAGGGGCCTGGGGTATTCTAACCCGATGGTTGATTGGACCCATAGTATGTTGGCATTCTAACCCGATGGTTGTGGGGCCTGGGGTATTCAAACCCGATGGTTGATTGGACCCATACTATGCTGTTATTGTATATGTGTTATTTGTTGTGTTAATACTTTGGGGGAAACTCATAAGCTTTGGGCTTACAGTTTTGGGTTATATTTATGGTACCTCAGATTATCGTGGGGAGGCAAAGGCTTGATCGTGCACCTCCTCATGTTGTGTTTTGTGATTTTGGGAAAACTCTAATGTTAAACATATTTTGAAAACTACAACGTAAACAATTATGATTTTTGGTTGGTTTGAAAAAGTTTAAATTTTTATGGATGTTACAGTACATGGAACCGATTAAGCTAATCGATCTATAACCTTTTAAGGAAATGAGTTCGTTTACTTTCGGAAGCAAGGAGATCAAGGATGAGTTGCAACCTTTATTCAATATGTCAAGACAACTCAAACATTTTAATGAAATTCAGAAAATCCACTTTTATAAGCCCCCAATAATTCATCAAAAATTTGAAGGTAAAACCGTCCGTCCTAAGGGATTTGTCATTACTGCAACTCCATAACACTTCTTTAATTTCTAGCCTAGTGAACAAAACTTCAAGGCACATCATCTCCTGTATGGATAACTTTTTAAATCGACTACTTATAAGCTTCAGTCTAACAAACTCCACTTCATTAAAAAATTATTGGTGAAAAAGTGCAACACTTCATTTTATCTGATCAGGTTCGAAAACCCAAGAACCATTGATGGACAACATGCATAATCTCTATTTCCTCTTGTTTCTATTTATAATACCATGGGAAAAACGTGTAGTCTCCTCTCCCTCCACTTCCCATTTCACCCATGCTTTTGTTTTAAGATCCATTATTCTTAAATAGTTAATCTCCATCACCCGACTCTTCCATCTTTGCCTTATCATTCCTTTCGAAACCGAAATTATACATAAAAAATACACTTATATACAACCTTTTATATATATATATATATATATATATATATATATATATATATATATATATATATATATATATATATATATATATATATATATATATATATATATATATATATATATATATATATATATATATATATTCAAAATAATAACAAAAACAAATTTGTAAAATAACTTTTCTGTAAAAACAGAAAATCATGAAAAAAGTTCGCACATGGGAGGAATGAAATACAGGCCGCATTTTTGAAAAAAGTATGCACATCGGAATCGGAAGAGCCGAAAATTGGTTTATGAGTGATTGGGGAACCGAGAACGGGACCGAATACCGATAATCGGTTTCAACCGGTTCCGGTTTCAATTCGGTTTTATTACGAAATATGCTATCTAAAAAGATGTTTAATACTGCATCCGAACTAGAACTGAAATAACCAAAAACCTAAAATGATGGGTTACGGGAACCAAACCGAATACTATTAACCGATTCTAACCAGTTCCGGTTCTAATTCGATTTTTCGGCTAAAAAGTTCATCCCTATCCCTAAGTTAACATTTATTTACATTTAAACATAAACATTAATTAAAATAATTAAAATCATAATAAAATTATTATTCATCTTGTCACATCAAGTATTACAAATTATATGGGTATAATGGGAAAGTATATTATGCTTTAAATTATTTAATTAGGAAGTTCTAAAAAATTATGGAGAAGTTAAACAACTAATATACGTTTAATATATTATTGGGGGCAAGTCAATCTCCTCAACAACTCTCCTCATGCTTTGCTTTTATGTTATTTTATTTCTGTTTAGGTGTCCATATAGATCAAAAATTTTAAGTTAATAAAATACTTTTTGGTATTTTTGGTACAAAAGCGGAAGATTCATTTTGTATCTTCGGTGCATTTGTTGTTACAAAATTGGAAGATTCATTAAAAGGTTAAGTTGATCAAATAAATTAGGTAATTAGTCACTATTACTTTTCATTAGACCAATCTTATCAAATGTCCGTAGTAAAACATAAAATTATATCCGCACATTGCATCAAATTAAGGGCGTAATTTCCTGAATGACCCGCGAAACGATATGGAAGATAAACTGAGTTGGATTGGATTTTTTCTGACCTGTCAATTTACAACCAATTAAACTATTTATTATACCGATCGTATTTGGGTTTGCAGATAATTCATTGGGTTTACCCGTAACTTGTTTATTTTATTAGATTAAAAAATTAATAATATATTTATTAAATAGCGGAGAAAGTAATGATTAATAAGCAAATATGTGATATTTAACTTTTTTCCCTGATCCAGGAACGTGAACTTGACTCATAAACCCAAATCTGACAAACGAATCCTAACTTGACCCACAAACCTGCATAATTAAACAGGTTATGCAGGTTGACATGTTTATGGTTTATCCGGGTTAGAATTGAGCAAAACGACACATCTATTTATGTGAATGTTATCAGAGAGTTGAACTTTATAACCCACTAATTGCCAATCAAATACGGCATAATTGCCATTAGGGATGGAAATAGGGCGGATTTGGGGCGTGGTTGACCATCCCTGCCCTCATCCTCGAGTGTCTAACCTCGTCCCCATCCCTGAAGGATGAGGGGAATCAAATCTCCTCCCCCCCCCCCCCCCCCCCCCCCCCCCCTTTGTATTTTGGGCTTTCTCCAAACCATCCCCAACCCATCCCCAATCTATCAATGGATAAACTCAACTTACACAAAAAAATCAAGTTTAATAAGTGATTTAAACCATATGTCATAAACAGATTCTGTTACATCAATCATAAAGTTTAACAAACATAAAAAAAAGTGTCGATTTGGTATAGATATCGACGAACAAAATGACGATTAATGAACTCTTGAAATTGAGAACATAATTTTGTATATGGAGTCTTATCTCTAATGGTTTAATATAGAACAATTCATTTTAATGGACTTAATTAAGATTCAATAAATGATCGATATACTAATATTTTATATATATATAAAATCCGTGAGAACCACGGTTACAAAATTAATTAAACTTTCATATTTAAAAGTCAAAATTATTAATCAATTATTTTAAATAAATTATTACTTAAGATATATATTTTTTAGTTATATAAAATCATGATCGTTGATTTAAATAAATATGTTCAACTATATCACCTTATAATCTGTATTAATTTTATTTTATTTTTCAATCAAATGTTATTAATTAAATATAATTAAAGTGAGAAAGTTTAAAATTTGAAATTCAAAATAAAAAATCAATTATTAATTTAATGTAACTAGAGTGAAAGTTTTAATTTGAAATTTGAAATGGATAATCAATTATTAATTTAGTGTAATTAGAGTGGAAATTTAAAATTTGAAAATTTGAAATTGATAATTAATAGGTTGACAAGTGGCTTGATAGATGATATATAACATTAATAATAAATTCTAATTGTATGACACTTGTCAATAGGAGATTAAACCTATTCTTTTATTAGAATAGGGAGATAACTATATATATACTATATTATTAAGGATATTGCCCATTTCTTGAAATTTAAGAAGTACTACATCTACTACATAATATACAATCAATTTATTCATATCTTTTAATACTCCTATCACATTTCTGTTTTACAATTTAATTGCATTAAATATTCACATTTTCGTTTGACAAATTAATGGCACTAACATTGATGTTTCATAAATTGAATAAAAAAAGTAAACATACTATTTTTCTTCTCTGTCCTCTACACTCGCATTTTCCCTCAAACAAATAGCAAAAACCCTATTTTGAAAAGCCAACATCACACCTCATCCGCCTAACTCATCGTCATCATCACCATCTGTAGTGAATCATCACCCACTCTCCAACCTCGCACCTCATCCGCCTAACTCATCGTCATCATCACTATTTTGCTTGTTGCTCTTCTTGTTGAACCCTAACTTCAATTTTACAATAAGAAACAACCTTTTTGACATTAGAAGCGAAACTTTCTTTGGCATTCCTAGACCCTGGTATACTCTTTTAAATAAAAAGAGTTGATTTTGTTCATGTACATTTCAGTAAACACTTATTTGTACATGTAAAAATGCAAATATATTGAAAGAATGAATCATATGTTGATAAATTAAAAAAGAAATTGGTATTTAAAGTTGCATATTTTCAATTCAAGATGGATAATCAGTACCAGAGAGATGTCATTTCCAGCTTTCTTAATTTGATTATAGAGATGTGGTGCTTAGGATTTGAACATTACTGATTATATTGTTATCTGAAATTCATCTATGATTTATCCAAACAAAAAACAATTTTACTGACTTTATCATATTCCTACAAGTGCTCAAAATGTGAGCTATGAAAGGCCACTTAGACAATTCGTTACAGGTAAAGACAAGTCAATAGGTAGAAATTCAAAGGGTCATATCGCAATTTTCCACAGAGGGGGAGGGGCAAAACGGTCACAAAGAACAATTGACCTAAAACACAACACTTCATCAGTAGGCGTAGTTGAACGAATCGAATACGACCTAAATCGCACTTCACGGATCGCAGTGGTCAGATGGGTCGAAGGGGCAGCCATTGACCGCCCGAAAAAAGTCAACTTCCTTCAAAAAAACTTCACCCCACCCCCCAAGATCCTACCCTCCATCTCCATCCAAGGTCAGTTTTCATTCTCTTCAATTCCCGGAATGTTAGAAGACAAAAAGGTGGAATATTTAAGGCCTAAAACATATCATGTAGTGGTTGGACTTTCAAAAGGTAGTAGGACCTTGAGTAGTCAAAGTCAAAGTCAAACGGGGACCCACATGAGAAATGTTAAGGATGTTTTCTTGTATGCTTTTTCATCTTCAAATGGGAAAAAAACATAATGCTCCTTATTCGTTTGTGAACGTGTTGGGTGTTCCAAGAATGGCGGTGGCAGGGGTAAAACCAGAATTTTTTGTTCCAAGAATGAAAGATGATGTGAAAGAGAATGAAAATTGTTGCTTAATGAGGTAAAAAGGTGGGATAAGGATAGTGTTGTGTGGGGGCATAAGATGAAACGAAAAGCAGTTGTTTCTTGGGAGAGTTTGAGACAAAGGGGGATTTTAGGGGTTGTTAATGAGTCAGAGTCAAAGTCAAAGGTGAGAGAAAGTGAAAAGGTGGAAAAAGATGGGAAAATTGGAGCGGATCGAGATCCTGTGAGTTATATATTGGCTACCTAAGTGTCGATTTATCTGTTACCTAAGTGTCGATCTATCTGTTACCTGTCTTTTGTGACAAAAAAACATAAATCATAATTATACTGAAAAAAACAAATATTTAATCGGGTTTGTAATCAAGAGTGTACATTTATATATTATTATTTTAACATTTGCACAGTTTGACATAATCGGGTTTGTAATCAAGAGTGTACATTTATATATTATTATTTTAATTATACTGATAATTGTTTATATGTAGTAAACTATTTGTGCAACATAACTAATCGTCTGTACAATTTAATTTTTGAATAAAATATCCGCACCCGACGCTTGGCACGGGTAAACGGCTAGTGTGTATATATATATATATATATATCTCAAAGCGGAGGCGGGGCGAGTTGGGGATTAGTATACCCGGCCCCGACCCCATCCCTGATTTTAGCATAATGGGGATCCTCGGCCCCGTACCCGGTACCCGTTTTGGCAGGGAATACCCTTCCCCGATTGGGACGGGTCAACCGGGTTCCCCAGCGGGTCGGATGAAATTTCCATCCTTAATTGCCATGTATGACATGTTCATATAAAACATAAAAAAAATGTTCATGGAGTGTTTTCAAAAGCAAACATAAAAAATAATAGACTAAACGGAGTGGGTGCGGGAAAGGGATGAGGGAAGCTTCCCTCACTCCTGCGCACCACTCCGTGGGTGAGGGAAAGAAACGCGGGAAAAGAGGTGGGGGGAGGGGGTGCCGCACTCTTTCTCCTCACGCTATTGGTCAGCTTTTTTTTTTTTTTTTTTTTTTTTTTTTTTTTTCTTTTTATCCTTTTTAATATTTAAAAAATTATACACTTACTATAAAAATATAAAAAATATATCAAAATTTATGGTTTTTAATTCCCTACAAAATGAGTATAATATATGTATGAAATATATTAAAAAAAAAAATGAGGGAAGGACTTCCCACTCATTCCTTGGCTTTTAGGTGAGAGAAAGGGAAGTGAGGGAAATGGGGGTATGGCCCACCAAAAATGAGGGAAGAGTCCCTCCCACACCCTACGGTCTTACACTGATCTAAAATATCCCCTACATTAGCAAACATAAAAAATATTACACTGATCTAAAATATCCCCTACATTTGATGTTATATATTATGCGCATTGCATCAACTTTTACAAAGGAATATAAATAATATAATATAAAATTTTACTTATGAAAGCACTATATTTTCTATAAAATCATACATATTTTTATATATACGTTTAATTACGTGTGAATACTTTTGTTTATGCTTATGAAGAAAAACCTTAAGATGGTTCTACTTCTAACAAAAGTTAACTGTTTTTTATACGAACCTACCTACTCAACAAGCGGAACCATCTCACAAAGTCGGTCTATCTACAGTAGTGCAAAGGCCCAAATGACAAACCAAGATGACGACCCGATATTTGGACTGTAGACTGTAGAGTGTAGAGCTGCAAGCCTGCAAGTCCATGATTCCATCTGACACATTGAGGAAGTTGCGTAGCTGCATCTTGCATGGAGCTTAACTCCCGACTATTCTTCAATTATGTTGCACATTTTCACGTCTTTACTTAATTTCAACATTTCCTTTTTTTATTTTATTTTATTTTATTTTTTTTATGAGAAATCTTCAATAAAGTCATAGTATTTTAGATCAGATTACGATTTAATTCTAATATTTATTTTTTGAACAAAAAACTCCAAATTATCTAATTTTATATGACAATCTGTCATTTCCAATTGAAAAAAATAAAAATTATTTCGTTAATTTGAGTAAAATATAAAATAATTAAGACTTTTCTGTTCAAAAAATAATAATTGATATTAAATCATAAATTGATCCAAAGTATTGAAACTTTATCGAAGACTTTCTTAACGAGAAAATTGCCCTTTTCCATGATATTCTTTAGAGACCAGCCATTCACAAATAAACTATCATCAATTCCCCTTTGAGATTATGTTGAATTACGTTTGAATCTTGCCTATTTTTCAGTTTTAAGTTAAAATCACAATTTGTATGTAAATATAAGATTAAAGTCAATATTCAGAATGAGTGAAGATTAGATTCTAAGTATATTTATTTTTAACTATCTTGTGAAACTCTAGTCGTTAAGGGTGTATTTTGCTATTGAATTATTTTTTAGTTTTTCATGAAAATTTTGAGAATTACGTTTGCTTGATTCAGTTTTCAAACAATTTTAAAAAAAATAAAAATTCTATGTTTCCCAAATTGTATGTAAATTAGAAACAATGTTTTTTTATAGTTTCCCAAGTTTTGAAAATTTCTAAAATGGAAAGTGAAAACTCCATCAATTTCAACCAAACGTGTATTCTAAAATTTTCATTGAAAACAAAAAATGAAAATTTAACTATATTTTCTAAAAAAAATAAAAACAATCTTCCACAACCAAACACATTCTAACATTGCCAATGGAATATCCACCCATATTAGTAAGACGAAAGGCTATACCCACACTAAGGAACTTGCATTGTTTTAGAGAGAACTTATACAGAATATCACAACTTCTCGTCTAAAAGTATTTTGTACACGCCCCTAGTTTTATCTATTTGTGAAAAGTAACTATTATGAATGGACGGGGTAGTCCTTACTAACGTTTTGTGGGAAAAATATATGTGAGATTTAATACTAGATTGATTTGAGTATCAATTATAAAGAACAGACCAAAAAGAGAGGATTCGAGGCTACTGTATTTCTTAATAGAGTGTATAAGTTTACAATGAATATAAACAATACAATAGCTATAATTTATATACGATATATATATATATATATATATATATATATATATATATATATATATATATATATATATATATATATATATATATATATATATATATATATATATATATATATATATATATATATATATATATATATATATATATATATATATATATATATACTAGCCGTTTACCCGCGCAAAGCGGCGGACGACAAATAGTTTGTTTCGACAATTAATTTCTTTTCGATGGAGAATGATTATTTTCAATTCAATCATTAGTTTGTTTTAGGAAACATGTCATATTAAAAATAAAGAAAATTCATGAAATGACCAAATTATAGGGTGTTAATTATTTATTTGGATGAAAAAAGATCTGGCCAAAACCTTGGAAGAGAAGATTTATAGGAGTTTGTTTAAATTTTAATATTATTTTATTACTGATTAGTTGTACAATTAGCTTAATGATTTGGACGTCTTAAGAAAATATTATTATTTTATTCAATCTATTTTTAGAAATAGTGGGATTTATTTTATAAGATAGTAAAGATATATATATATATATATATATATATATAATCTCCATATTCTAATAAAAAAATAGGTTTAATCTCATATTGACAAGTGTCATGCAATGAGAACCCCATTAATGTTATATATTATTTATCATGCCACTTGTCAACCTATTAATTATTCATTTCAAATTTCAAATTTTAAATTTCTCACTTTAATTTTATTAAATTAATAATTCATTTTTAATTTTAAATTTTAAATTTTAAAATTTCTTCCTTTAGTTATATTAAATTAATAACATTAGATTAAAAAATAAAATAAAATTAATATAAATTATAAAATGATATAACTCCACACATTTATTTAAATCAACGATTATAATTTTATATAACTAAAAAATATCTCTTAAGTAATAATTTATTTAAAATAATTGATTAATAATTTTGATTTTTTAAGAGGAAAGTTTAATTAATTTTATAACCGTGGTTATCACGGGTTATAAACTAGTTTAGGAATAAATACACAGAGACCCCTAACTATATTCATCACTAAACGAGATAATTTTGATTCCTTCAACTCTTTCTTCGATCTTCTGTTTGATTTCATTTTCATAAATTTTCTTTTTGCAACCAAGTTTACGACAAAGTTTGCTGAATTTGTACTTGAAATTTACTTCTTTGTAGAATTTTTCTATCTCGATAATCTTCACATTTATCTTCTTCTTGATATTATACTATGATGAACACAAAGATTAAATATAATCAACTCGGAAATACAAAATCTTGGGTGGAAACCCTTTCGAGAAAATCACAAAGGCACTATTGTATTGTATTGAAAGTCAATAAAGAGAAAGGAGGTTACGGCTTACGGGGTTGTAACTTGTAATCGAAAATCGGGAGATAGTTGATTTGAGAGAATAAATAAGACCACCACCTAATGTATTCATATGTAGCCATACAATAAGAATCCTAAGGAAACTAAAAAACTACCAAATGCAATTAAATTTAGAAATGTTACCTAAATGGAAGAAATCCCTTACATGCAACAATACTTCTGAAAAGTATGGCCTATCATAGAGCTTGTCATGCAAGCTAGGGTTTCATGGCACCTCTTCCAAAAAAAAAAAAACTCCACCTTGAGTAAAAAAAAAAGAATCTCTAACCTTCATAAGAAATTGAAAATACTTTTAGTTCAAAAAGTCTTTAAGGACTTAAACTTTAATAACACCCAAACTTGAAAAAACGAATTTAGATGTTGAAATCGACTTTGTAATAATGTCGGTGGTATTGCCATTTTACATTTATATTGATATTTCTCACCTTGATATTTGTGACATACCCATTTTCATTGTCAGAAAAAGCCTTTTTATTTATGCTTAATGTAAAACAAATTTATTTATAACTGCGAAATTTGTCCCATAAAAGTATTTTCCGAAGAAATGTTTTTCATTGATTATTAAAACTTGGGATGTCATAACTAATACAAGAAACATAAATATAAACATGATTATTATTGGCATTACAACATCTAATGACCTACATTTCCTTTAATCCCTCATCAGATCCAAACATCAAATACCTTCGTACCGCTACCTGTAATATAAAGAACCTCAGTGGGTAATGTTGGAAAACCTGGTGAGTACATAGGGTTTTCAACCCATAACATTAAAATTAATTTGTTTTAATTTGCATCAAACAATTAAACCGATTGCACATTCCCGTTATTCTCACTACCTAATCCTAAACTGATAATCTCAAATGATATATTGTAAAGGATCTATGAGTAAATAATACTGCTTCGGGGATTTCTTAGCAATATGTACTAATAATACAACCATGGGGTGAACAGAGTATCGACATGAATAATTCTTTCATGCCTACAAGTCGTAGTCTTATGTGGTTCCTTAACATCTACAACTCGGGACCCGCCACTGTATAACTTAGTAACACCTACAAGTTGTGTACCTGTCCGCGTATGGTTTATCAATGCCTACAGGTTATAAACCTGTCCCCAAACAATTTCATTAACATCTACAAGTTGTAAACCTACCCATGTATGATCGATTAACACCTATAGGTTATAAACATGTCCGTGTATGGTTTATAAACATCTAAAAGTTAAGAGCATGTCCATGTTTGACTTATAAACATCTATATGTTGTGTACCAGCCTATGTTTGACTTGACTTGTCTAGAATGGCCTGTGGTTATAATCAATACCCTACTAGTTGACTACAATGCTAGTCCTGTACTACTCTAGAAGTCTTGGCCTATCATCATTATTTTCATCTCTCTTTACCCTTCACTCCCCCATATATTATAAGTATAAAAATACGTATATGGTTAAATAAAATTAACTCATATAGTTTCATATAACACAGAAGGTATTAATCACAGATAATAGACATACATAACACTTAATTATCTAAGTACTTATGATGTTTTGCAATTATACCTATCTAGCTTTAAATTCATAACCTAACTACTTATCTACTAATGCACCTAGAGACAATGTGCCTAGTAAGTTTATAGTATAGTAAAGTAAGTTGGGTGTCGATCACATAAAACAAATTTAGCTAATTATATAATTACTAAAAATTAATATAAAAACAATTAACTAAAGTGGGGGATTTTATTTGATTTTTCAAGTTCAGATTAACTTAAAACTAGCTAACACTTAATTAAAATCGACTGCTATCAAGGTATTAAAAACACTTTCGTTTAGTTTCGAATCCACCTTTTTCCTATGTTTAGTTCTTATTTACGGATTAATAAGGTTGGTTACCAATTTATATGTAATTAACAGTCTTGATCTGATCTATTAATATTTTTACCAATTTATGAGCTACTATGTAATGATCATACACAAGTAAATACATAATTGCTTATTAATTATGATTTGACTATGTAAGATATATCTAAGATAATTATCTATGATCAAGACAATTAAATAAACACAACTATGGTCAAATTATGTTCTCCAACACAACTAAAGTTGTTACCTCTATCACTTAATCTAAGATGTGATTAATCCTAGCTCTAACAATTTAATAGTCATAAACTACTAGGTAAACAAGTTCATGTAATTCAAATGGTCAATAAACTACACTTAACTTGAATTAAACTAACAAAGATGCAAAATTTAACATTGTAGGTATTGATAATCAAACGCATGCATAAACCAAATTCATATAATACATAAAATAAGAAACTAACTCATAGTTTTAGGTTTCATCTAGCTAAATGAAAGTCTACTAAATTAGCTACTCATGGCTGTAATCATACACAAAAACACAATAGGAATAAAGCTAAAAATGATCAAACCGAATGTGTAGTGTGTTATCTTGATTGGATCTTCAAATCTCTTAACTTCATTCGATCTCTTCTTTAAAGTATGTTTTTCGCACTTTTCTGACCTTTAAATTCAATTACCTCTCCAAAATATCCGATTCCCAACTCTCAAGTCAAATGCATAAATGCTATTTATAGTTTTTCTTAAATCGATCCTCACATTGTGAGAATTAAGGTCTCACATTGTTAGCTAGTATCAATCCATATCTGGCTAGGAAACTTGGTTTCTGCGTAGCTATCTTCTAGAAGAATCAATATCATGTCGTGAGATTATACTCCTCACGCCGTTAGAACTGGGAGTTAGCATTTGGCACAAAAACAAAAGTCGTTCGAAATTTTGTTTAGTTTTCAGATCATTTTGAATCTCGTCAATTAGAGTTACGAGTAATGAGATATGGTTAAAATACTGACGAGGGGTAAAGCTGTCCAACAACATCCTTTTTGTATATTTTTTCAACTCCAGTCCTCCAAGTATCCAGCTTTTGTTGGTTTTGGTCCTTTTCTTCGAGAATGTCCACTTTTTTATATGAAATACAATTTAAACATTATAAGTACCAAATATCTTTGCAATTAACCAAATTATAGCTTAAAATGTGTATAACTATGACATTATCAACTTCATATCTATATGTAAGATGAAAGTAACTATATACTCACTTGTTGAAAGTGGATGACTGATGATTTTGGTAGAGCTTCGCCTAACACCTTAGGTTTTCCTGTTGAAGCTACCTAGGTACGAATATCACTAAGTCTTAGTCTTATATTCATTGTGATTAATGATAGTCTAGATTCCTCACTAATCCAATATCTACATCAAGATCTATCAAGTGAAGAACAACCAGGTAAGATCATATCAGAGCTAAGATCCGTTTAGTATACATAGTATACTGTATGGAAATCCCTCTTTAAACACCTTATTAATTCCAGCCCAGATATCATCCCTGTAAGTAGATCAATCAGTATAATGACTTGGAATCACTGATAAATCTTTTTTATAGATTCATAATAATGACCATGAACATAAATATAATTTAGACTTGAAATAAAATAAGTATATCTTAACTTATAGGATTTTTAGCGAAAACTGGGAAATTATGTGGGAAAAATTCTGACCCAAAAGCTTCTCTTTGTTGGGCTTCTAAATATCTCAAAGCCTTGTTAAAAATTTCAAAGGTCCAAACAAGTTGGACTTGAATAAAGAAAGGGCGTTTGAGAGAGAGGGGATTAATTTGTGTGGGAAGAATGTTGAAAATTGAAGGTATTTATAGAATTTTGTGGGGGCGCATCACATTTGGTGATGTGGTCGCTCCCCCTTTCTACCACATGTCGCCTTGTGTGTCATCTGTGTCCTTTGCTTATAGAACATACCACATGGCCAATTATCATAGAGCCATGTGTCACTTCCATATCTAGCGACGTCGCCTTGTCTCTCGGAGGAAGGGGTTGCCGACCGTTCCACGCGGTGCCTCCTTGTGGTGCCATTTCATCCTAATAGGTAAATTTTCACAGATCTTCGAATGAACATAACTTTCACATACAATATTTGTTTTTGACGTTCTTAATATCCCCAAAATCCTCTCGATGAGCTCTATAACTTTCATCCGGGTCTCAACATCTAATTCTCACTCTAACTAAAATTCATATTTAGACCGATTTATACTGCTAAAGTTCATGTGAAATTCATAACTTCTTTGTACGAACTCTATTCTCGTCTGTCTTTATATTGACGGATTAATATTTACGAGATCTTCAATTCTCGTTTAGATTGTTTTGCCTAACAGTTAACCGATTTGAATTTCGATTTCTATGTCCGCGCTGCTGTGCTGAAACTTCGAAAATCACAACTTTCTCATATGAAGTCAGATTTGGACGTTCTCTATATGCATGCTCTAGCTTTTACTATTAGTACGACTTTCATTTATATTACTTAGACTAATAAGCAACATATTGAAAGTTCACTTTTTACGACGCGCATGGTCGTGTCGGTTTAATCACGAAACTTTGAAGAAGCATAACTTCTTTATACGAAGTCGGATTTCAAAGTTCTTTACATGTACGGAATCCTTGATACATATACTATAACTTTGGTTAAGGTTATTTATCCTAAATAACCTTCTATCAAAACTTTTTTTTTTATCACTTATTTTTTTTTAATTGTTATCTACCCATTAGGATAATTACGTCCCAGAATCATCAGCATAACAAGGCTTGTATAATGACTCGTACGTTACTTTTCCATCCTAGGCAGTAATTGTAAATCTTGTCTTTTCAAATGAGTTTCTAACTCTTGGACTTCTCGATGGCTGTTGGTGCTCAATCTTACACATACTCTTCATTCTAAATTCGATCTTCATCGGAGACTCTTGCTCATTCTAGGACATACTTAACTTATGATAATGTCTTTACTTTGACTACCATAACAGACTGAATGGTCATGCTCTAATGATCTTTCATCGTATGATGCAATGGCTAGACTTAGGTTTCTTTGAGTTAGATTCTAGCATAAAAAATATCTCGCTTCATGATCTAATGTGATATAATCACATCATACTAGGTAACATTTCTAGCTACAAGTTGCTTAGTCTTAACGACCATGATACTTATATTGATCTCTTCGATTATCCTTTCCTTCAATCTTTTAATTAAAGTCGGACGCTACATCGATCATGGTTCTCTGAACCGATTAACTTATCTTGTAGACTCATTCCCAAGTCGGAATCGATTTGATATGACCATTAGGGTTGGAATAATAATTATAGGCCTAAAAAACACTCTACCTTTTTACCTATTACCTAGGACAAAACCTTCTTTTATGTTATTCAATATCTCAACGTATATTTACTTGAACAATGACATCTCTAATGTGACTAATGTCAATATGATTCATTTTCACATTGAACATTAAATCTTTATAAATTATATAACATTTTCACCTTCATAGATAATATTTCAAGATAAATCATAATAATGCTCACTATGTCCGGGTGAGACCAATTCCAAGATAGGTGACCCACTAGGATGTTTTCATGTTGCCCATAGTAGACATTATTGTGGTACATGTCTTTAGGGGATGTTACAACTTCCATTTTAGTCCAATCAGTGATATGACTATTCACTATTTTGGATAAAACCGAATAATCTACTTAGACAATTTGGATTTGATTATTTGGTTCAGATATTCAAATTTTGGGATTGGTTTTCCACAAAAGCGAATTATTATTTTGGATTTCTAATTGGTTTTGGTTTATAAACTAATAACTGAATAGTCCAAAAAAACCGAATAACAACTTTATTTTTTATTTATTTTTAATATATATATATATATATATATATATATATATATATGTTAATTTAGTGATTCATTTTTTCAGATAGATTAGAAAAGTTTCATGTAATAAAAAACATTAATATACATTTTCTCTCAATAGTTTTTATCTATAAAATATTAAACTATAATATATTATTTTAGTAGTTGTTTATAAATTTAAAGCAAATCTAAATAATTAGTTTTTATTTCTTCTATAAAGTAGGCTAGCATTTTAATTATATGTGGTTTTAAAATGTTTCGATTTTTGAAAACCGAATTATAAAACCGATTCAACCGATTTTTCATTTGGTTGGATCAGATCAGATTTGAATTTAATTCGGAATATTTGGATCCGTGTTTTAAACATCAAAATCAATTTGGATTCATTTGATTGGATCGGATCGAACCAATCCATCCAACGAACACCCCTATTCTATGATAAATTCAAAAGTAGTCTTCCAAATAACACCGTAGTCACCAACAACAAAGACATAACCTGTAACATATATTCATTTGTGATGATCACATGCATAATTTAAAATACCATATATAAATAGTCTTAATGTCAGTTTCCGAAACTTCAAGAAGGAATTAGAAGAATATTTAAGATACATGAAGATCCAATGAATGCTTTTTTGGTGTTCCTTACCCAGGCTTGGCATAAATCAACTTACAACACTCAAAGCATGAAATATATTGGGATAAGAGCAAACAATAACATACATCGATGATATAACATAACTGAAATAAGGAACACTATTCATGTAATCGATTTCTTTGTTGGTTTAAGGAGAATACTTGGATGATAATAAAAAATATACAACTAATTGTATACTCAATGGTTTGACATCTTGCATAGCAAACTTGTATAAGATTTTATTGATGTAACTTCAGTTGACCAATATCTTGAAATATTCATATATACCAAATGTTTTCTTGGCTTTACCCAAGTCATTCATTTCAATTTCATTGTTTAATTAGCCTTTTAGTTTCTTTAATGTAATGTTGTCTTTTACAACTATAATTATGTCAACAACATAGAGAAGTAGACGAATGTCATTACCCTTAACGACCTTAAGGTATACAACTATCATAATTTGACTTTTTACAACATTAAGAGATCATGAAAGTATTGAATTTATTGTACCATGGTATAAAGGTAGAATCATAGAAGATGGATATTCTATAATAATAGTGTCCCATATAATATAACCTATTAGAATTCTTATGATAATGTTCATTGATAATAAAATAACCTTTTGAGATCATTGGGACACTATGTTGACCAATATATTTATAACCCTTGTCCTTAAAACACTAAGGGATATGGGATTTCTATTTTTCTTAGGAATAAACTAGACTAATGATAAAGTTTGAATAATGTCATTGAACATCTTGTAACGCCCCGTTTATTTAAATAAATTAGTAAATGTGAGTCCCAGACTAATTTGTGAAGAATTTTAGAAGTCGGGGGTTCAAAGAGTAAGTTCGAGATTAAATTGAAGAGATTTGAGGTCTGAAGGGTTTATTGGTAAGGCAAGGATCTATTATGAAAGAAATTTATGGGATTAGGGCTTAAATGTAAGTTTTGGATTCAGTTTGTAAAGATTTCGGAAGGCAGGGTTAAAAGTGTAAAATATGAACTTATTTTGAAAGAAAAGAAGGAAGGAGGGACTAGGATTGTAATTATGGGAAAGTTGTAATAAGGACCGGGTATATATATTCTGATGAATCATTTGTGAACCCTAACCCTAGAGAAGTGTCGGCCGCCACCCCTCCACTCCTCTAGCCGCCATCATCGGTTTCTCCCTTGTGCTCCGACCAGATGAAGCCTCAAACGCCGACGCCTGCCGCCTCACCATCGTTATGCCATCGGGGTCTTGCTGCCGGTGAAGAAACACTCCCAGCTCTTGCTGCCAACGTGAATAAATTGATGTCGCCGTTCAACCGGTAATGAAGGGAAAACAGGTAGTAATCTCCCTCTCCGGCCATTAGAGCCTTTGTTGTCGCCACCTCGCGATCGGAGCGCCACCACCATGGCCGTATTCCTTCAGTCGGCGATGTGTGTGACGTGTGGGTGACGCATCTGTTTGAGAGACCGGAAGTAGACGATGGAGCTGCCACCGCTGCCTAGCTACCGACGAAGACAATGGGTTGCTGCTCCTTCGTGATTCAGTTGTAGAGGTCGGGTGACTGCTATTGCAGTGTTTTCATTCTCCAGTCGAAGGTTTCGAACCCTAGCCGCCACCCCCGCTGTTGGGGGGTTATTGAAGACGATGAGCCGCTGCCGCCTCTATTCGACGCCTTCCTGTCACCACCAGCCACCGTGGAAGGTGGCTGTGTGCGTGTGCTTCTATGTGTTTAGGTGTGTGCTAGCGTGTTGTGTTTTAGTGTGTGATGTATGTAGCTTCGTTGGTCGGAAAATTGAGAAAGGGCCATCGCCACCACCATGAGGTGGTGGCTGCCGCCAAGCGCCACCGCTGGCCACCATGGTGTGGTTGGGTGTGTGTGTGTGTTAGTGAGTGTGTGTATTTTGGATTAAAGCCCTGTAATTGTAATTAGCAAATTGAATAATAAAAATAATAATAACCACCACCGTAAGGTGGTGGCCGTCGCCGTGAGCTGCCATCGACCACCACTACCCAAGGTGGTAGTGGGTGGTGCCCCGCTAGCAAACCCTAATGGGCTTAGAGATTGGTTTTGGGCCTATTGGGCCATGCTTGGGTGGAAAACCCTAATTATGAGTATTGGGCCTTAGACTAATTGGGCCACTTGTGGGCCATTAGGATTGAATTGTGAATTAAGCCCAGACTATTCCATGCCATTTATCTAGTAGATTAAAGGACTTAATGGACTAAGTCCTTAATGGGCTAATTGAGAAAATACTAATATTTAAGAGATTATCAGCACACACACGAGAATTATTTAATAAGTGAAATATTAAATAATAATCATTGGCAGAAATTAATCTAAGTAATAATGGACTTAATGGCTTAAGTCCTTAATGGATTAAGTCCTTAGTGGGTTAAGCCCTTAATGGGTTAAGTGAGAAACACTTAACCCTAATTATCATTTTATGTGAAACCCTAAGTTTACATGGGCTTGGTGTGGGCCATCCAAGAATAATCAAATGGACTAGAGTAATTAGTTGGGCTCTAGGGTAAGGCTCATATGAAGGATCGGGCCCAATTTGGAAAATTGGGCCATATGTTGGGCTTTGATCCCTAGTTGAATTTGGGCCTATGGAATTGGGCCTTGGGCTTGGGTAAGCCAAGTTAGGGGTAATGTAGTAATTATCCAAAGTATGTATTTATAGTATGTGTTAGAACCCAATTATTAATTGGGTGTTATTTGGTGTTGACAGTTCGGGAATCTGTCAGCCAGCAGCTGGGGTGGAGTCTGCGGGACTTCAGCAGTGTGGGATTGTGTCTGCGGGACTTCAGCAGTGTGAGGTGGGTTTCCTTCCAGTAGGAACGGGTCTACGGCCACAATGCCGGTCCGTTTAGTTAGCAGCAGTTCCGGACTTTAGTCCGATGCAGTAGTTCAGTATGCTTGGTGTCTATGTGATACAGACACGGTATGAGTTATGTGTCCAGACTCCGGTCCGATGCAGTTTCTGGACTTGGGTCCGATGCAGTGGGCAAGGCCCAGTATGTGTTTACATGTTATTGTATGGTATGTGGTAGTTTGGGGGAGCTCACTAAGCTTCGTGCTTACGGTTTTCAGTTTTGGTTTCTGGTAGTCAGTTTTTAAAAGAGGAGCTCGGGAAGATTGCAGTGCACACACCATCTGTTCAGCCTAGGATGTTTATACTCTGATATATTTGACAGTTGTTAAGATATTTTGAGATACATTCTTTATGATTCTTATATGACGTTTGATGAATATGGTTTTATTACTAATTTAAAAAGAAATTTTCAGACTGTATTTTTGGGATGTTTCACATCTTGATACAAATATAACTAATTCCTTTAATCTTCCATTGGGAATCATAAAAATCCAAGAATGACCTCGTGAACATCTTTCATGTAATACTTGCAAGACTTACCTCTACTTCTGGATTTAGAATGACCTTTCTTTCCTTGAAAATCATTTCTTTAGATCGACCATGTAAAGATAAACCTTTACCTTCAGCATTGCTTCATCTGTTGAAAACAAAAAGTATTTTTTAATGTTTTACTTAGAATAAAAGGCTTTACTAACTTTATTGAAGGTAAGAGTATCATAGATATAAAGAAAAATGTATGTACGATTAGAAATAAGGTTCTAAAGCATACTTAAAAGATATCCCAAATCCTAATCATCATATTTGATTTGTGTAGTATCTAAATTAGAATTGATTTCTTTGATGTTAAAGATATATGCAAGCAAATTTACCCCATCTTGAAGTTTATGTAATAATAACTTCGATTTTAAGTGCATCTTACTGGTGAGATCCCTATTTGTACAAATCGATTCCAAGTTTGACCACGAGGCAATATCAATATTTCATTTAACCATTTTTTAATGGATATCGTTGTGTATGTGAAACTAAAATTGATTTAGAGATTTATGATCAATTCTCTTCCCATCTACCATACAAGTAGTTTGATTCTTGCTTGCAAACAAATACAAAGTATCATCATAGTCATCTTAAGCAAATATAACTCTTACATTCACTTGCGACAAGGAAACCCTAATGTCACAATCTAGAAGTAGTGGGAGATCATACTTCATGGAAGCCATAAAGGAACACTATAACATCTAGAAGGTTTAACGGGACATCAATTTATGGATGCAAGTTTATAGGGATGAAAATTGATTAGGACTTAGGGAAGTCTTGAGATAAAATCGATTAAAAAATCATTTTCGACTGGATCTGCTGATTTTACGCTTCCATCGATTTATTTTGGAAATTAATTATGGATTATCATATAGATTTTCCTTACCTTTTACTTTGCAATAGAAGTCTCTTTGTTGGATCCTAGTTTGACGGTGGGACCGAAGGCCCTAATCGTATCACACTTTTATTGCCCAAAGAATCACAAAGTGAATGGTCCCGGTGCTTATTATGTATGGTAGAGATGTACAATCATAACCGTTTATAATGGACCAAATAAAAACCAAATTGATTTTTTTATAACTTGTTCAGTTAGATTGAACTGCCGGTTTCATATAGTTTTGTTTTTAATTAAAAGACTTTTTTTTTTTTTTTTTTTTTTTTTTTTTGAAACCAAAAATTTTAAACAAAATCTCACTTCTAAAAAAAATTAGAAAAACCAAACCTATTATAACCGAAAATGATTTTTTAAGAAACATTTTTTTTAAACAGGAACCGGTTTAAACCATGTGTTAATTTGTGCACCAATTATCTATATGGTGGGCTCATCATTTATGGGTCCGTTGTGTTGTAATTTTTTGTAAATGGAAAATTGCTAAGCTTATATTAAGCTAAGAAAACATGTTCGGTGCAGTTAAGGTTCCCATGGTATCCGTGCTTAACTACATCGTTATACAGTTATTGTATAAGGCTGCAAGGTATACAAGCACCACCTTGTGGTATGCTGATGACATGACTGTTTCACCATACCAAGAACACCACATGTTAGTTATTAGTGAATAACTAGTAAAACTATAGAAAAATCAACAATTCAACATTACTTTTCATAATAAACAACCTTTCAGTTTTATATCCGAGTTACATCAATGAACAAAAACAACACATCCCTAGAATACGAGGGTGTTTGTCATAGCTTTTAAAGTGACTTACTTTTATCTTTTTCTAAAAATAAAAAAGATGTTAGGTTTCCAACTTTTACAAAAGATGATGGTGTTTGTCATAGCTTTTAAAGTGACTTACTTTTATCTTTTTCTAAAAATAAAAAAGATGTTAGGTTTCCAACTTTTACAAAAGATGAAATGACGTCTTTTTGAAAAGTGACGTAATCGTGACTTTTCTAACTTTTACAAAAAAGACTTCTTGCCTGTGAAAAGTTAAACCAAACACTCTCTCAACAATCAACAAGGCTAATAACTTCAAAAAAATTAGAATCCAAAAGTTCAGAAAAAATGATCAAGAACAGTTTTCTTTGGTTTCTTACCGTTATTTATTTGTTGGTGGGTTTATCGGGAAAATGTAAGCTAAGAGAAGTTCATTCCAAATATCAGGAACTCCAGGGAGACACCAATGTGTACAATCCGAAACACTTTCTGGGTTCTTCTTTTGAGCATCGGTTAAGGGACTCCATAGCTTCCTATGGACCGAAGGGTGTGCATCTTTTCTGTATTGTGTTAGTTGTGTTATGTTTATCAGTTGCACATTCACTCCCTTGGCTTTCAGTTTACTCAATAAAGACTCCAATATTTGCAACATTTGCTGATTCGTTCCACTTTCCCAGAATCCGTCTTCCATCACAGGCTCTGTTTCATTATAACAGCTTCCGTGCTTCTTGCCTCCCCAGTCTTTAGCCCTACAAATTCAAGAGATATTTGTAACACTTCGAATGAGAAAATGACCATAAAGGAAAAACAAAAAGGTTTTGTAATTAAGTACCTTGAATGAGTTGCTGTAAGGCCCATGAAAAACATCTTTGTCTTTGCAGGATCGATATGGATGTGTACCCATTTCGACCATGTTTCCAGAACTTTTTTGTAGGCACGAAGATTATCAATTTCATCGTAAACTTGATTAGGACCACCCAGCAATGATCCAGGACTCTTCCTGACATGGAACCAAAAGAGACTTAACATGTTAGTTTCATATTGACGTTTCGTAGAGGTGATACTTATATAAACTTACAATAACTTTATTATGGGTAATTTCCACCAAAGATACGTATTAAAGACAAGTATATCTGCATCAACCCAATGCCTGGCATGTTTCTCAATGGCTTTGATTCGAATAATTCGATGGTCAAGGCGATGGTTTGATGGATCATCGCCATTAGATTCGACTAGCATTGGAGCCCAGTAGTAGTCAATTGAGATATTGTAGTCCTGTGTTGTATCAATGACTAGTTGGTCGCATAATTTAAAAGAAAAAAACGACTTTTGTGGCAACAGATGGAGAAGTGCAGAAGGTGCGAAAGGAAACTTAGGACTTACAATGGCTCTGAAGGTGTACAAGGTATTATTCAAAGTACCCCCCAAGCTAACTTTCTTTTTCCCTGGGATTGATGAATGGAGCATGCACATCATCGAATCCCATTGGTTCCTGTTAACAGAGTCACCGATAAACAGTAGCCTTTTACCCTTTAATCGCTCTACTATTGCTTTGCCATCAAACCTATTCACTTGACGAAGGAAAAGGCATTATAAGAAGCAAAGATAATCGACAAAAATGTTAATAACATCGGGCATTCATGAGAGAGAGAGAGAGAGAGAGAGAGAGAGAGAGAGAGAGAGAGAGAGAGAGACCTAGGGAAGTCGCAGCCATGGGGTTGCCACCTCCATTGCTGATACTTAGAATCCTTTCTGCCATATGTTAAGCAAGCTAAATCACCAAGGAGATAAGGGCACTCGTCTTCTTTATACAAAGGGTAATGACTATTGTTATCATGAACCCATCTGCCGGAGAACAAATCACAGGTATCCGTTAAAGACAGTGGTGCAAGCTTCAGTCTTCTCTGATGATCAAAAACTCTTTTATTTGTTTTTGTAATTGTAATTCTATTCGTATTTTCATCATCATTCGTAATCTTACTCGTAGTCATAGTAGAAAGAGTAACCTTATCCTTGCTATTTATTGCTTCTTGATTATTGTTCCTGTAATAAAAGCTTAAAGTCACTAATCCTCCAATTAAGAACATGACTACGCTACACTTGAACATGGTCTTAATGTCCCATAATCCAACTGAGTAATGCTTCTTCCCCATCTCTCTCGTGCCCCTCTTTGTCACACGCAAAAAAAAAAAAAAAAAAAAAAAGAGAAAACAAAGAGGGAGGCCGAGTAATCTTGGTAGAGAGAGACTACAAGTCTATAATTCTAAGGAAGAGTGGTGCGAGAGGATAATAAGAAAGAGGTTAACTCTATTTATAGTTTCATGATTATCCTTTACCGGACAACTTGAACATCACTCTAAATCATGTTTTCCACTTCAAATACTATTTTCCACTCAATTTTAAGATAAATGAAGATTATCAGTCAATATACTAACGACACATTTTGTTTGCACCAAATTGAATAAAATAGTAGTGTCATTTTTATTCCCCTCTCATTATATCATTACTATATACAAAACGCCTATTTTCCTGGTGGCGCTCAAAACCATTTGGCACTGCTGCAATACCTCCACGTAGCGAATCCTTAGAACGTTGCAACCTACCACTACGTCGATTCAATCTTTCTTATCGTCGTTTCTCCTTCAAGGCCTTTGCTTTTATATAAACCCTTCTTCTTTGCTTCTGTCCACATCACATTCATACGTTTCCAAGCACACCACATCACTCAAACTGTCAAATGCCCATCAAAGTGGATCGACACATCCGTTTGGGAGACACGGTTTTCTCAAGTATGTGTTTTTTAAATTTTGGGTTCTAATTTGTCTTGTGTTCAACAAAACACACAAATTTTAGCTTTCTTTTCACAAAACCATTTTACACACACACACACACACACACACACACACACACACATATATATATATATATATATATATATATATATATATATATATATATATATATATATATATATATATATATATATATATATATATATATATATATATATATATTAGGCGAATGTCCACGCGTTGCACATAAATACCTATATAGTTGAAGTCTTTACAAATATATGTTTTTTTTTCTTCATATAGCAATAAGGTTGTAGTTAAATTTGATATAATAAATCGTATACTAAATTGATATAATATATTGATTATTTTGAATTATATGATAATATATACATCTATTATAATTGCATAATCTCAATCGTTTGAATGACTTCTATGCGCGAGTTATACATTAATAATATTAAATATAATATATGGTTTAATGTTATTTATAGTTATTGTTATTGTTAATTAATTTTTTTAATTTATTTGTTTAATGTTTTAACTTTTATCATTATATTATTTAAAACATCAAACATTGTTTTTTATTATTATTATTTTAAAGGTAACAATATAATCATTTATATAGAGTTAATTTTAACTATTGTTATTGTAAGTTATTTTAAGCTACTTATTTGAAAACTTTTAACGACTATAAAAATATTTTTAGAAAGTATTTTAGTTAAATTGAGATTATAATTTAGTTTTGCTTTTATCACTAAAATTTATCACTTTGAACTATTTACAAAATATTCTTTGGTTTTTTAAGTGGAATTGAAATTTATATTTAAGTCGACACTGTAATGTTATATTTAAAATAACAATTTAAGTATTTTGTTCAAACTGTTCAAAAGATGTAGCTTTAAAATGATAATGATTTACATACAACAACATATTAAATCAAATAAATTAAGTATAATATGTTAAAAGTTAAAGACATAACTTTATAAGTAGAAGTAAATATATTATTTTAAAATTGAAATTTAGTATATTTATGATTACACTTTAGGTTTGATATTTATTTAATCTTATTAACCAACGTATAATCATTATTAGAAAACACTACACTTAATCACTTTTAACTATTTAAGAAATATTCTTTGGGTTGTTTAAGTTAAAGTAAAATTGATATTTAAGTTGACCCTGTAATTTTATTTTCAAATTAATAAATTAAGTATTTTATACAAATTGTTCCAAAATTGTATTTTTAAAATGATAATGGTTTACATCCAACAATATATTAAAACTAATAAATGAAGTATAATATGTTAAAAGTTAAAAAAATTACTTAATAAGTACAAGTAAATATATTATTTTAATATTAAAAATTAGTTTATATGTGATTACACTTTAGGTTAGATATTTGTTTAACCTTATTAACCAACTTATAATTATTATTCGAAAGAAATTGAAAGTCATGGGAGTTTCAAATGAATGTGGTAAAAGGAAAAATACATGAGAGTTTCAAATGAATGTAATGAAAGGAAAAATGCTTCCTTTATAATATAGTATAATATGATATATATATATATATATATATATATATATATATATATATATATATATATATATATGTACACATCAATTACCTATATGCGAGACCTTCCTTTCGATTCTAAGCCTATACACGTTATTGAGGAGCTTGCTTTGATCAGACCTCCATCATCTTATGGTCAGCTGTCTACATGCCTGCCTTCTTCAATCTACCCTCAGCTTGACTTCACCTAGGGATTTCAACAAACGATGTCGTTTTCTCATGGAGAGTTGCCT
The DNA here is from genome assembly GCF_002870075.4 of Lactuca sativa. Lineage (NCBI taxonomy): Eukaryota > Viridiplantae > Streptophyta > Magnoliopsida > Asterales > Asteraceae > Lactuca > Lactuca sativa. The sequence goes on along the minus strand of NC_056631.2, from coordinate 41,915,007 downwards.
GTTAACATGCTTTCTTTCGGTTATCTTGAAGTCACTATTGAGATGACACTAGGGGGTATTTGTGTTGTCGGTGACGTTCCCCCAAAGTTGCTTACCACTAATCCTTCTTATTGATGCATGAGTCATTGTCTAATCGGGCACGCGTTGCCAAATGCCCTTCGGTTAGAATCACTGCCTCTAGACTCGTTTCACTTTTTCCTTCTATTCAAGGTAATAGGGGTCTACAATTTTTGTATGATCCTCTTTCTTTCTTCCTAAATAATTTAGTTTACATGTCGTCATATCGATCACACCATACCCATTCAGAAATCGGGTCTTTTAATTAATTAGAGAAAGATATTTTACGTTTGATTAAATGCACACCATCACTCAAAACCACCATAAATGTTGATCCATCGATTTTTGTTTTATGGGTACATATGTTTGATTTTAGTTTTAAAGTGTAAAACATGAACCTATGTTTCCACTCTACAATTTTGGTATCTATGATTTGTATTGGTGGTCTTTGTTGTTGTACCAATTAGGCTGATTTTGTTTTTCAATTAATGAGCTTCAAATACAACGATAGAGCTTCATGTTTGATGTGTTATGTTGCGATCTGGGTGGAGATTTACCCGGATATTATTTTGCATCCGATTGCCCACCAAGTGTTTGCTAGAATGCTTCAGTTAAATTTGAAATATTTATCTTGGTTGATGATCTCTTATTTTTCTTTTTCTATGTAGTATTAGTTTGAAGTCTTTGCTTTTATCTTATTTATTCACTTTCAGCTGATAATTTTTGTTTGTTATTTTCTTTATATCTTAATTTTTAGGCTGTGAATTTGTTCATAAGGTGTTGATGTAGAATAGTGGTATTAAGGATCTTCTCCAAGAACTTAAAAAGTTGTTTTTGTTTTGATCTTTTTGTTTCTAATGTTTATTTAATGGATTGCCTAATATTTATTAAATCTATATTAATGTGTCTGTTTCATGTATTAGCAGAAACGATGGTGGAAGGGAATCTCTATTCAAGATGTCATATACACAAGCATCAAATACCATCTATCAATGGTGTCATATACGATGATCATATTATGGAGAGTTTACTGTCTTCTTGTGTGCTTTTGGTCATCTTGACATCACTGATGATGCATGATAGTTTATTATGGGTTTTTCTTGACGTTTCCCCCAAAGCTGATTTCCAGTCGGTGGCTTTCCCCCTAAAGATGGTTGACATTGGTCGGTCTTATTGTTACTTGAGTCATCATCTTCGACTTTCTCAATCTTTGTTGAGATACGCGTCGCTTCTCCGTTCCTGGTATAGAGGTGTCTGCCTACCTGCTTCATTTTACTTCAAGGTATGTTTTTCTCTTTAGTGGTGGTGTTTCCTTTAAAGTTGATTGCCACGTGTTGTTGCTTCTTTTACCGCCACCTTGCATGATTGTGGCTTACCACCGTCTCTACTTTCTCTTTATAGTACACCTATTGCTTCTAATCTACAAAAGTTGGTTCTTTATCTATAAAGAACTCGGTGTACATACATATATCTTAAAAAACAAAATTTTTGAAAATGTATATTTGCACAAAAGATATGAATATGCATTAAAATGCATTTTGTGAAAAATTCTTTTTTAAATCTTAATTTCGAAATATAAGATATATTTTCCCTTATTTGAAAAAAATTATTTTTTATTGATTTTTTATTTTTTTAAAAAAATTAGCAAAGATATTCATTACATTTCGAAATTAATAATTTTTTTGTTCAAAAATTGCATTTTAATGTATATTCATATTTTTTTGTGTATATGCGTATTTTTAAAAAAACATGTGCATATGAACATGCATATTTTTAATCTTCTATATGTATGCATAAGAGTAAACATATAAATATACATATGAATAAATATATCCATATGCATATGCATAAGAATAAGTATATGTATATTTCAATTAAATACATATGTTTATGTTTATATATATATATATATATATATATATATATATATATATGCACAACAATAAGTGTATGTCATATACATATGCATATGCATATACATGTGTATATGCATATACATAAGAATAAGCATATGCGTAAGACAATTAAATACATATGATTAGACTTATGTATATATATATATATATATATATATATATATATATCCATAAGAAAAAGTATATGACATATGCATATTCATAAGTATATGCATATACATATGAATAACTCTATATTCGTATTCATATGTATATGCATATGCATAAGAATAAGTATATGACATATGTATATTCATAAGTATATGCATATGTATAAGAATAACTATATGCATATTCATAAGTATATGCATATATATATATATATATATATATATATATATATATATATATATATATATATATATATATATATATATATATATATATATATATATGAATAAGTATATGTATATGAATAAGTATATGCATATGTATATGCATAAGAATAAATTTATGCATATGCATATGAATAAGTATAAGAATATACATATGCATATGAATAAGTATATGCATATGCATCTGAATAATAGTTAGTATAAGCATAAGGAAATTAAATGCATATACTTATGCTTATGTATATGCATATGAATAAGCATAAGAATAAGTATATACATATTCATAAGTATATGTATATACATATGAATAAATATATGCATATGCATATGAATAAGTATATGTTTATCCATAAAAAGAAGTATATGCATAAGAAAATTAAATACATATAATTATACATATGTATATGTATATGCATATGCATATCCAATTATTGTTAGTTGTTACCACAAACAAACAGGAATAAGATATGTACAAGTTTGTTTCTTTGTTTATTAGAGGAAAAATGATGACCATTTTTGAAGCATTCTCATCAAAATGATTACAAAATATAATTAAATGGCCCCGCAAGCAGGCCATTTCGTAACAAACAAAACTAAACTCTAATTGTTGAACTAATTCAATTCGTTACTTGTAAATTTGGAAAATGCTCACCAATTCTGATGGGTTTTGAGCATAACAAACAATTCCTATATGTGCATGCAACCCTAAAATCTTGGATCTGTGTTTTCTCTAATTGAACATACAACTTTTGAACATCAAATAGAAAACCCTAGAAGGTATATACTATTTTTGAAAATCATAAAAGTTGTTTTAGAATACATACCATAATTGTTATATTGTAATAACAATGAATTCCAATTGTTCTTGAACTTTGAGAGCAAGTGTCACAAGTGTCACACCTCTAGTAGATCACACTCAAACTTAGCAAGAGGATGAGGGAGGAGAGAGTAGGAGGGAGCTTGAAATTACGACTTCTCTTCTTAGGGTTTCAGGTGGGAGAAATTGTGAAGGGGTTAGACTCCTTATATAGTGTGACAACCCGATATTTCGAGTCAATGTAATGTAAAACCGATCAAATTTAGGTCAAAATGTAACCTTCCTAAAATCTTATTCGGATTAAATAAAGTAATAGGAATCATATCAAGGTTTGCGTACATAAAAAGAACGTCCAAATCTGACCTCGGACGAGGAAGTTATGAATTTTTGAAGAAATTCCTTAATCACGTCATTTTAATAAATAAATAATAAAAATGATTTCGGAATTTGCCAGCGGAATCTAAACGAAAGTTGTAGATCATGGTCTCACCTTCGCGTGGATATAAAGAACGTCAAAAACGGAGTTCGTATGAGAGAGATATGAATTTTTGAAGTTTATTTAAAATAAATAAGAATTTAATTATAAATTCCCGGTAATATCCGAAGAGGAGTCATCGGATTGGACCGAAGTACGCCCTGCGTACCTTCGTACGCCCCGCGTACTGAGATCGAGGGTCTCGGATCGTCCACGTCGCACTATCCGAAGAGTTCTAAACCGTCCGACCCGTCCGAAGCTCCGACCCGTCCGACCCGCTGTCCCGTCCGACCCGCCGTCCCATCCGACCCGCGTACCCAGCAACCCGTCCCATCCGAACCGAGGCAGTCGAGGCTTCGGTCATGCATGATGTACGCGTACGCGCTGCGTACGAGCGTACGCCCCGCGTTCGGAGGCGGTTCAGCCTTCCTATAAATAGGATGCGAGGCTTTCCGAAAATGTTGCTCATTTCTCTCCTCTCTCTCACAACTTTGTCTCGTTTTCCGTGCCCGTTATAACCCGAAGCTCTGGTCTTTTTGCTCAAGTCCCGAGGGTCGATTTTACTCCCGAGATTCCCGAGAATACCGAGAAAAATCCGTTTTCTGAGACGAGACTTTGACCGGTTTTCCATCTCGCTTTCTTCAATCAATCAAGTGAGTTTCATACCCCTTAATCAACCTGTTAAATATTCTAAATGCTTTTATATGCTTTCAAAAAGGGGGGGGGATACAAGTTAAATACTTATAGTTATTGTTTCAACCACACGTGATTGTACTAATCACATGTGATTAATAACTAGGGAAATCAGTGGTTTTATCACTATTCAAACTATCTATCAAACTGTTTTACTTCTAAATGTTTTCCAAACCCATTTACTTTTCGAATTTACACTGCAACTGTGATTTAAGCAAATGTTCCTTATACTCAAACTGTTTTAATCAAATCTACACCTTCAAATGGTTTTATAGATTGACATCAAGTCAATCTTTCGTTAAAAATAATACTTATGTTTCAAATGCCTTATAAATACTTATTTATGCTTTTATATTACAAATTGCATGCCCATATATGTATAGACGTATAAATAATGTTTAAAGGGCTTAGGAAGGCTATCCACCTTGTTTCCTTTTCCTCGATTTGGATGTGGTCTGATAGGATTTCGGGTGACCATCCGAAGGTCGTTTCCATATTAATTATATATCAAATATACATATATAGACATAAAAGTACTTCCATAATCATACGTACTAAACACACTGTTAACAAGTTACCATCGGGGTAACACAGAATCACACTATTACAACTGCTAGATCAATGAGTCAGTTCATTCATGAGTCTATAATAGGAAGAGAATATATACAACTATACTACGAGAACATATACAACTATACTAGAACAAGAAACATTTCATCACACATGCAAGAATACGATAACAAATGTGATCCACTGTATCGGAGCATGCCTTAAATGTCATGGCCCGAGTTGTAGCCAGAATTCTCTTGGAGGGAGAGCGTTGAGTTTGCGTATAGATCTATACTGGATTGACTATCCTACACCTTGCTGCTAGCTACAGCCGGACCTGCAGGTCTGCGGGTGCCAAACGTCATTCCGTTATTACGACCGTTCTTTATGTCGTTGTTATCAGTCGATAGTATGGTGCAATTATCACATTATACCTTAATATAAATCCGGTTTAAGGTAGTAGTAATTAGTACAACAGTAGTTCTTATTATACAAAACTACAGTACTACAATGATTTACCCATTACATATTTTGGTGATAATCTCACTTAAGCATTAATGTACACACTATATTTTATCAAATGATAGTTATACTTGGGTAATCACACACTTTTACAACAGACGAGTTTACAAAACAGTTATGCCTTGGTAGAAGGTTACTTTTATAGAAAATATAGGATTTTCTGAGAGATTCAAACTTTTGCAAATACTTTTAAACATTTATTTACATTTTTACAAACTTATACATTGGGACAAGTTCAAACGTTTTTGACAATGATCATTGACACTAAAATACTTATGAACTCACCAGCTTAATGCTGATAAACTCTTTCAAAATAACTTGTATTCTCAGGTCATCAGTAGACAGGTACCGATGCCAGTTTTTGAGATGATGGAGCGTACTCAAGACTCATCATTTTATTATTTTGATTTACGTTATATTTTTGGTGTCTAAAACTGTACAGAACACGCATGTATTAAATTTATATATTTAATGCAAATGGATGATGTTGTTTGCCTATTTACATTTACTGTGTTGTGATTACCTTACATGACGTCCTCCGCCCCAGAACGTTTCCGCCGTTCTTGGTTTTAGGGTGTGACAGATTGGTATCAGAGCATTGTTTATAGTGAATTGAGTATATCAACCCATAAAAGATATACTAAACTATAAACCCATTAGGGATTAAACTCTGACCAAGAGTCTATACTTTAAATAATAAAATATTTAACTAAGTATACTAGTCTGCATTCATACTAAAATAAGTGTCACAATGACAAGAACGAAAGTATTACGATTGTTAAATATCACAAGTGAGCTCGGGGATGTATGGTCAGTCCTGGGAATGGCATAGCCTGATCAACTATGCTGATCCTAGGAGTGATTAGCACATGCCTTAGAATGGTTGTGATAGGTTAGCAAGTCTAAAAACTTACCAACAATACCACAAGAAGATCAATAGAACTTAAACTTAAAATACTATAGGAGTATTTTGCGCTACTAGTTACACGTATACTATATTCTTATACCTCTATTCTCGCGTAGATCTTGATGGCTAGATATCCATCATGGCAACCCGTACTTTCCCAATGAAGGCAATGCCGGGTGGATCGATGAAGAGCCCGAAGTTAATCATCCAATCCCTTTGAATGATCACCTCGCAGAAGGCTTTTCAGATGGGTCCGACTCCGAGCCTGAAGTCAACGACCTACCGATTGTAGGTCAAGCCCCGAACAACAACCCTCGACCAACGTTTCCAGGTCCCGCACCCATATGGGCAAGCAACCTGAACCGCTGGAGTAATGATCAGGGACAACCCTTACCATACTTTGGAGACCGAACCTTTTACAACGTCAGTGATGGTGGCTCTACTGACCGAGCTCTGCCTGTCATTATCCGCAGAATAGCTCGTATTGTCGAGCAAGGTGGAGCAGCCGTCGACCGAGTCATAGAGATTGATGCCGACTCAGGTGTCAACACAGTCAGCATCCGCCGTCTTGAAGAAGACATAGAACGGACCCGGAGGACAAATAAAACCCTGCTGTAGCAGTTGGCTGCCTCACGAGCTGAAATATTGGAACTTCGAGCTCGTCAGAGGACTCTGGATCGACCCATTCAAGAGGTGTTTCGTCAAGTATCCGACCGCAGTACTCGCCCGGGATTTTCCCATCGCCGTTGGTTGATGTCTAGTACAGCTCCGTCTTTTAATTAAAGTATAGCCTTTAACATCTGTGCTCCAAGTAGCGCTTGTGTGTAAAATGTTTCTAACTTCCGTACTCAAATTTGAAATCTAAGGACTGTCAAACTTTTCTTTATGGTATGATGTATGACCTACTGTTAGGTCGATTTTCCCTGAACTTATTACATCAGTAACACCAGTAAATTTTTGAGATCTATCTATCTGGGGAAAAATCTATACACTTGTTCTTTCCCGCTAATAATGCTTGTTGTGGTTTCAAGCACCCTTTCAACTGTTGGACTATGTTTAGTTAGTCCATGTGTCACTCTCGCGTTGCTTACAAATTGATTCTTACCATCTTTCTTATCTTTTTAAACTTTCAGCTAAAGGATGCCTCCTCGCAAGTCTCCCAGGAATAGGAATAATCCTGCACCTCCACCACCTCCTCCGCCTCCGGTCATCGATACTGTAGCCCTGAATGCTGTTGTAGCTGCAGCAGTGGCAACTGCCATGGCTCAGTATCACTCTTCTGATGCCAGCAGAGGTGGAACCCCTGTGGAATCTATTCCGATCGAAATCCCTGTGCGCTCAAGGGAGTGCTCTTACAAGGATTTTACAAACTGCAAGCCGAAGCCTTTCTATGGCACCGGCGGAGTCATTGCTCTCTCGCAGTGGTTCGAGAAGACTGAATCAGTCTTCGAAATCTGTTCATGCCCTGCTGCGTGCAAGGTGAAATATGCGGCCTGCACCTTTGAGGGTAAAGCCCTAATGTGGTGGAACGGCCACGTCAAAGCCCTAACTCTCGTCGTAGCCAACGACATGGGCTGGGAAACAATGAAAGACCTCATGACTGAGGAATACTGCCCGAGGGGCGAGATCCAGAAACTGGAGCAGGAACTCTGGAACCTGTCGATGAAGGGCACCAATGTGGTCGCTTATACAGCCCGATTCAGCGAGCTGGTGGCCCTCTGCCCCAATATGGTTCCCACCGAGGGGAAGAAGATCGAGAGGTACATATGGGGACTAGTGCCTCTGTATCAGGGGAATGTGCTAGCGTCAAACCCCGCTGCCTTCGACAGTGCCAAACGATTGGCACAACGACTCATTGACCATGGAGTCAAAACCTCTGCAACCACAACCACCCTAGCCATCCCGGAACCCTCCAAACCCGCCGATACTAAGCGGAAATTCTGGGATGAAAGGAAGAAGCAGCAGGCTGCCAAAAAGCAGCAACTGGTGTCAATTCATGCCGCAGTGACCCCTACTGCTACTACTGCCCCGGTTAGTCGGTATGCTGGAAGTTCGCCCAAGTGCACCAAATGCAGCTACCACCACAACGGCCCCTGCCGTGAATTGCAGTGCTCTAACTGCAACAGGAAAGGACACACCGTCCGATTCTGTAAGTTCCCGGCACAACCTATCAACCAAGTCCATGGCTCTGGCGCGAGCCCAACCTGCTATGGATGTGGCGAAGCAGGCCACTTTAAGAGGGACTGCCCCAAAGCGAGGAATGCTGGAGGAGCAGGGAGGGTACTGGCTATAGGCCACGGGGAAGCAGTTGCTGACCCGACAGTAGTAACCGGTACGTTCCTCCTCGATAACTCCTATGCATGCATTCTATTCGATAGTGGAGCGGAGCGAAGCTTCGTAAACCATAAATTTGCTCGCATGCTTAATCAACCACCGCACGCACTCAAAGAACTATTTACAGTAGAAATGGCCAATGGAAAAACTGAAAACACGAGTAGCATATACTTAGGTTGTACCCTAACCCTAGACAACCATTCATTTCCAATCGACCTCATGCCAGTCTCAATAAAAAGTTTCGACGTCATCATTGGCATGGACTGGTTAAGCCTCCATCGTGCCGACATCATGTGCTTCGAGAAAGCAGTCCGTCTAAACCTCCCGTCTAACGAAACTCTTATAGTCTATGGCGACAAACCCGGTGCAAGTCTTCGCATCATATCAAGTATTCAAGCACAGAAATACCTGCGTAAGGAATACCACGCATTCCTTGCTCACGTCGTCGACACGAACCTAGAAACGAAAGAACTAAAGAACCTCCCAGTAGTGGGCGACTTCACCGACATTTTCCCAGAAGAACTACCCGGATTACCTCCGCAACGACAAGTCGAGTTCAGAATCGACTTAGTCCCAGGAGCTACCCCAGTAGCCAAGTCGCCCTACCGTTTAGCACCAGCCGAGATGCAAGAACTCTCTGGTCAACTTAACGAACTGCTCAGCAAGGGCTTTATAAGGCCAAGTTTCTCACCTTGGGGAGCACCGGTCTTGTTTGTTAAGAAGAAGGACGGATCCTTCCGTATGTGTATTGACTATAGAGAACTCAACAAACTGACGGTCAAGAATCGTTATCCTCTACCACGCATATATGATCTATTCGACTAACTGCAAGGGGCGAACTATTTTTCTAAGATTGATCTGAGATCCGGATATCACCAGTTACAAGTGCTAGAGGAGGATGTGCCGAAGACCGCCTTCCGAACTCGTTACGGACATTACGAGTTCGTGGTGATGCCATTCGGATTGACCAATGCGCCCGCAGTCTTCATGGATCTGATGAATAGAGTATGCCGACCCTACTTGGATCAGTTTGTCATCGTTTTCATTGACGACATCCTAATCTACTCCCGAAGTAAGAAAGAACATGGCGATCATCTGCGACAAGTTCTAGGGACATTACGAAAAGAGAAACTTTATGCGAAGTTCTCGAAATGTGAATTTTGGATCCGAAGAGTCGAATTCTTAGGACACGTGGTAAGCGAAGAGGGAATCCACGTGGACCCATCCAAAAATTAAGGCCATTAAGAACTGGTCAGCACCGAAGACTCCTACAGAAATTCGTCAATTTCTAGGTCTCGCTGGCTACTACCGCAGGTTCATTCAGAACTTCTCACGAATAGCGAAGCCTCTTACAACCCTAACCCAGAAAGGTGTGGCCTTTGACTGGGAAGAGAAACAAGAAAGAGCGTTCCAAACGCTCAAACGAGCCTTGTGCACCGCACCAATACTATCCCTTCCGGAAGGAATAGAAGACTTCGTAGTTTATTGCGATGCATCGAATCAAGGGCTCGGATGTGTTCTGATGTAGCGAGGTAAGGTCATCGCCTACGCCTCGAGACAATTGAAGACACACGAGGTTAACTACACGACCCACGATCTTGAACTAGGAGCAGTAGTGTTTGCTCTGAAGATCTGGAGACATTACTTGTATGGAACGAAGAGCACTATCTTTACCGACCACAAGAGTTTACAACACATTTTCGATCAGAAGGAGCTCAACATGAGACAACGACGATGGGTCGAGCTACTCAGTGATTACGAATGCGATATTCGTTATCATCCGGGTAAAGCCAACGTAGTAGCAGACGTCCTAAGTCGGAAGGAATATTCTGGTCGCAAAGTCAAGTCATTATCGATAACCATCCATTCACACCTGACTAAGCAAATTCAGGCGGCTCAACTTGAGGCCATGAAATCTGAAAATGTGTCAAGTGAATCCCTTAGAGGAATGGACAAGAATTTAGAAGCCAAGGGTGACGGAGCTTTATATTTCATGAACCGGATCTGGACACCGAAGCATGGTGGCTTCCGAGACTTGGTCATGACCGAGGCGCACAACACTCGGTATTCCGTCCACCCAGGTTCAGATAAGATGTATCTGGATCTTAAGAAGCTATACTGGTGGCCTAATATGAAAGCAGAGATTGCTACCTTCGTAAGTAAATGCCTTACTTGCGCAAAGGTTAAGGTCGAGTACCAGAAGCCCTCTGGTTTATTGCAGTAACCAGAGATCCCGGAATGGAAGTGGGAGCGGATCACTATGGATTTCATAACCAAGTTGCCCAAGACAACGGGTGGACTTGACACCATATGGGTCATCGTTGATAGATTGACCAAGTCTGCACACTTCCTGCCTATCAAAGAAACCGACAAGATGGAGAAGCTTACGAGAACATACATTAGGGAAATCGTACGGCTACATGGTGTACCTATGTCCATTATCTCCGATAGAGATAGTAGGTTCACCTCAAGATTTTGGCAATCACTACAACATTCCCTAGGAACGAGGCTGGACATGAGCACAGCCTACCATCCTCAGACCGACGGACAGAGTGAGAGGACCATCCAAACTCTAGAAGATATGTTGCGAGCCTGCGTGATTGACTTTGGGAAGGCATGGGATACTCATTTACCCCTTGTCGAGTTTTCCTATAATAACAGTTATCACACGAGCATCAAGGCTGCTCCATTTGAAGCTCTCTACGGCCGTAGGTGCAGATCCCCTCTGTGCTGGACTGAGGTGGGTGATACCCAATTAGCCAGGGGGCAAACTTCCGACAGTACTCTCACCGGTCCGGAGATCATTCGGGAAACAACAGAGAAAATCGTTCAGATCCGTGAACGATTGAAAGCCTCTAGAGACCGACAGAAGAGCTACGCTGATAAACGAAGGAAACCTTTGGAATTTCAGGTGGGAGACCGAGTCCTCCTCAAAGTCTCACCCTGGAAGGGCTTGATACGCTTCGGCAAGCGTGGAAAGCTTAATCCGAGGTACATAGGGCCTTTCGAGATTCTTGCAAGAGTCGGCCCCGTAGCTTACAAACTCGAACTACCAGACGCACTTCGTAACGTACATTCTACATTCCACGTATCTAACTTGAAAAAGTGTCTATCCGACGAGACTCTTGTAATCCCACTCGACGAGATCGAAATCAACGAGAGCCTCAACTTCGTGGAAGAACCTATAGAGATCATGGACCGTGAGGTCAAGCAGACAAAGCAAAGCCGTATCCCTATCGTGAAGGTTCGCTGGAATGCCAAGCGAGGACCGGAATTCACTTGGGAACGTGAGGATCAGATGAAACTGAAATACCCTCACCTTTTTGCTTAGTTATTTGTAAATTCTAGCTTGCTTAAAATTCTAATTTCGGGACGAAATTCCTTCTAACGGGGGGATGATGTGACAACCCGATATTTCGAGTCAATGTAATGTAAAACCGATCAAATTTAGGTCAAAATGTAACCTTCCTAAAATCTTATTCGGATTAAATAAAGTAATAGGAATCATATCAAGGTTTGCGTACATAAAAAGAACGTCCAAATCTGACCTCGGACGAGGAAGTTATGAATTTTTGAAGAAATTCCTTAATCACGTCATTTTAATAAATAAATAATAAAAATGATTTCGGAATTTGCCAGCGGAATCTAAACGAAAGTTGTAGATCATGGTCTCACCTTCGCGTGGATATAAAGAACGTCAAAAACGGAGTTCGTAAGAGAGAGATATGAATTTTTGAAGTTTATTTAAAATAAATAAGAATTTAATTATAAATTCCCGGTAATATCCGAAGAGGAGTCATCGGATTGGACCGAAGTACGCCCTGCGTACCTTCGTACGCCCCGCGTACTGAGATCGAGGGTCTCGGATCGTCCACGTCGCACTATCCGAAGAGTTCTAAACCGTCCAACCCGTCCGAAGCTCCGACCCGTCCGACCCGCTGTCCCGTCCGACCCGCCGTCCCATCCGACCCGCGTACCCAGCAACCCGTCCCATCCGAACCGAGGCAGTCGAGGCTTCGGTCATGCATGACGTACGCGTACGCGCTGCGTACGAGCGTACGCCCCGCGTTCGGAGGCGGTTCAGCCTTCCTATAAATAGGATGCGAGGCTTTCCGAAAATGTTGCTCATTTCTCTCCTCTCTCTCACAACTTTGTCTCGTTTTCCGTGCCCGTTATAACCCGAAGCTCTGGTCTTTTTGCTCAAGTCCCGAGGGTCGATTTTACTCCCGAGATTCCCGAGAATCCCAAGAAAAATCCGTTTTCTGAGACGAGACTCTGCCCGGTTTTCCATCTCGCTTTCTTCAATCAATCAAGTGAGTTTCATACCCCTTAATCAACCTGTTAAATATTCTAAATGCTTTTATATGCTTTCAAAAGGGGGGGGGGGGGATACAAGTTAAATACTTATAGTTATTGTTTCAACCACACGTGATTGTACTAATCACATGTGATTAATAACTAGGGAAATCAGTGGTTTTATCACTATTCAAACTATCTATCAAACTGTTTTACTTCTAAATGTTTTCCAAACCCATTTACTTTTCGAATTTACACTGCAACTGTGATTTAAGCAAATGTTCCTTATACTCAAACTGTTTTAATCAAATCTACACCTTCAAATGGTTTTATAGATTGACATCAAGTCAATCTTTCGTTAAAAATAATACTTATGTTTCAAATGCCTTATAAATACTTATTTATGCTTTTATATTACAAATTGCATGCCCATATATGTATAGACGTATAAATAATGTTTAAAGGGCTTAGGAAGGCTATCCACCTTGTTTCCTTTTCCTCGATTTGGATGTGGTCTGATAGGATTTCGGGTGACCATCCGAAGGTCGTTTCCATATTAATTATATATCAAATATACATATATAGACATAAAAGTACTTCCATAATCATACGTACTAAACACACTGTTAACAAGTTACCATCGGGGTAACACAGAATCACACTATTACAACTGCTAGATCAATGAGTCAGTTCATTCATGAGTCTATAATAGGAAGAGAATATATACAACTATACTACGAGAACATATACAACTATACTAGAACAAGAAACATTTCATCACACATGCAAGAATACGATAACAAATGTGATCCACTGTATCGGAGCATGCCTTAAATGTCATGGCCCGAGTTGTAGCCAGAATTCTCTTGGAGGGAGAGCGTTGAGTTTGCGTATAGATCTATACTGGATTGACTATCCTACACCTTGCTGCTAGCTACAGCCGGACCTGCAGGTCTGCGGGTGCCAAACGTCATTCCGTTATTACGACCGTTCTTTATGTCGTTGTTATCAGTCGATAGTATGGTGCAATTATCACATTATACCTTAATATAAATCCGGTTTAAGGTAGTAGTAATTAGTACAACAGTAGTTCTTATTATACAAAACTACAGTACTACAATGATTTACCCATTACATATTTTGGTGATAATCTCACTTAAGCATTAATGTACACACTATATTTTATCAAATGATAGTTATACTTGGGTAATCACACACTTTTACAACAGACGAGTTTACAAAACAGTTATGCCTTGGTAGAAGGTTACTTTTATAGAAAATATAGGATTTTCTGAGAGATTCAAACTTTTGCAAATACTTTTAAACATTTATTTACATTTTTACAAACTTATACATTGGGACAAGTTCAAACGTTTTTGACAATGATCATTGACACTAAAATACTTATGAACTCACCAGCTTAATGCTGATAAACTCTTTCAAAATAACTTGTATTCTCAGGTCATCAGTAGACAGGTACCGATGCCAGTTTTTGAGATGATGGAGCGTACTCAAGACTCATCATTTTATTATTTTGATTTACGTTATATTTTTGGTGTCTAAAACTGTACAGAACACGCATGTATTAAATTTATATATTTAATGCAAATGGATGATGTTGTTTGCCTATTTACATTTACTGTGTTGTGATTACCTTACATGACGTCCTCCGCCCCAGAACGTTTCCGCCGTTCTTGGTTTTGGGGTGTGACATATAGTGAGGTAACTTAGAGCCAAAGCTAGGGTTTTAGGTGGAAACCCTAATTCCTTAGCTTAAGGACTATACAACCCAAGAACTCCCATCGAAGGCCTTTGGACGAAAATTCTAGGGCCTTCCTAGAAGTTTTTGTCTAACCCTTCTAGGGAGGTTCTAGAGCCTACTTCCTCAACTATCAATAAATTGCTAAACAATCCCTACACTTTTAATTAATTCTTTTAATCCTAAAATTAATTCAAATTAATTTCTGATTAAATATTAATTAAATAATATGATTTCTAATTAATATATAATTTTCATAATACATTATTAAATCAGTTATTTCAATTTGTTATTCAAATAATAAATTCAACCTCTTTCCAGAAGTCATCCTGTCTAGTTGCTAGTTATGAGGGCAACCCAAAAGAACTGTGCTACTATCAATTCAAGTATATACCAATTATAGTTATGGGCTTAGACACCTAATCCAATAGTCTCCTACTTGGATAAGTCTAATAACTATACTTGCCAGTATAAGTTTAAAAACTAATTAGCAAATTTTAGCTCTCAAAGCCGCTGTCGAACTCTGACACAGTCAATTACGTGTCATAAGATAAGTGATCATATAATCCTCCATTCTGCAAAATATCATGTGGAAAAACGAAATGGACCATAATCAATCTCATTGTCCAATACTTTGTTTCCCGATTGCTGATTTGTAATGATAAAGAACTATAATTGAACACATCTATTCAGTCCTGGTCGGGCCCGACACAATAAGTCAACACCAAATCATCGAGGGGCCCAAGATATCGCTTTTCCGGTTAGGGAAAAAGAAACAGATAAACTTTGACTTATATGCTTTCACTATTTACTCATCAAATCATGCACAACAATACGTTTTATAACATCAAGTTACTGTTGTGTTTACGTATCATTAATGCATAACCAACTCATAAACAACAACTCGTATATCTCTGTTTAAATATTATAAGATATTATCGTCTCATAATTACTGGTGATAAATTCCATGAAATAATTCTTTGAGCGTGGGTTAATCTAATACTTAAATCCTTATTTCAAAAGTTCTCATGAATATTGTAGCAAACTATTGCTATGTCTAAACCCTTAGACAATCTACAGTCTGATTCATGACAGTCTTAATTCACTACTTACTTTCAAAAGTATGATCGACTGTGGATGTTTGAATAATCTAATTATTCAGGAAGTAAAACATGCAAAATGCAACACATTAATAAACAATTGACAAAAGATAGTAAACAATACTCAAAAATAAATCTCCATTATTTATTCATCAAATGTCAATTACATTTATGTTGTTACAAGTTTCTAAATATATTTCTAACTACTAAAAATACTATCATCTTTCAGACCAATTCTCCTTGCATGCTGAACGTGCTTATCCCTACTCAGACCCTTTGGGAGGGGATCTGCAGGATTCTCTTCTGATGATACACTCTTCACGAAGAGGTGTCCTTCTTCTTCTCTATGTCTGATAACATGGTATTTTCCGTCGATATGTCTCAATCTGCCATGATCTCTTGGTTCCTTTGTCAAGGCAACCGCCCTTTCATTATCACAGAAAATATCCATTGGCTCCTTTATGGCTGGTACAACTCCAAGGTCTCCAATGAAGTTCTTCAACTATATAGCCTCCTTCGATTCTTCGCTTGCAACTATGTATTCTAATTCATAGGTAGAATCAGCCATGGTCTCCTGTTTGGAACTTTTTCAAGTTATCGCTCCTCCATTAAGGGTAAACACCCAACCAGACTGAGAATGGAAGTTTTCTTTGTCTGTCAAAAAACTGTCGTCACTATACCCAGTTACTCTTAAGTTATCACTGCCACCAAGTATTAGGACCCAGTCCTTAGTTCTTCGCAGATACTTAAAAATATTCTTGACCGCTATCCAATGAGCTCTACCCGGATTTCCATGATATCAACTAACCATACTCAAAGAAAAAGCCACACCTGGGTGAGTAAATGTCATATCAAACATTATCGATCCAATGTTGGAAGCATATGGAGCTCTACTCGTCTCTTCTATCCCTACATCAGTACTCAGACTCTAAGTCATACTCAGTTTGATATTACTCTAGACAGGCAACTCTCCTTTCTTGGAATTCTCCATGCTAAAACGTTTTAACACTTTATCCAAATATGTACTTTGACTAAGTCCAATTAGTCTTTTGCTCCTTTTTCTCAAAATCCTTATCCCTAGAATATAGGCAGCCTCTCCCAGATCCTTCACAGGGAAACACTTTCCAAGCCAAGACTTAAGTTCTTGCAAAGTTGGAATGTCGTTTCCTATGAGAAATATGTCATCAACATACAATAACAGGAAGGTCACTATGCTCCCACTAGCTTTGACATATACACAAGATTCATCTTCACTTCTAAAAAAGCCAAACTCTTTAACTTTCTTGTCAAAGCAACTATTCCATCTGCGAGAAGCTTGTTTCAATCCATAGACTGATTTCTCAAGATTACACACTCTATTAGGCGTACTTAGCATCCACAAAACCATCAGGCTGATTCATGTAAACATCCTCAGCCAACTTCCCATTAAGGAAAATGGTTTTGACATCCATCTGCCAACTTTTACAGTCATGAAATGCAACTATGGATAGCATTACCCTAATAGATTTAATCTTATATATTGGTGAGAAGGTCTCATCATAATGAACCCCTGGGCTTTGAGTAAATCCCTTTGCAACCAGTCGAGCCTTGAAAGTGTGTACCTTTCCATCCATGTCGGTCTTCTTCTTGAAGATCCATTTGCACCCAACCGTCTTACAATCTCGTACATTTTCAGCCAAATTCCAAACTTGGTTGTCATGAATGGACTTGATCTCGTTTTCTATTGCATCTTTCCACTTGGCAGACTCAGGCCCCGTCATTGCTTCCTTGTAGTTAGAAGGTTCATCAAAATTTACCAGTGTACTATCACTATTAAATGTATCACCATCTGTAGTAATATGGAAACCATAAAACTCAGGTGGCATTCTAACTATGCTGAAACGTCTAAGAGGTAACGACACATCAATTGGTTCAACTGGAATTTCTTCCTCAGGTTAAGCCATAACATTTTCAGAGGTTCCTTCATCGTTTGACTCTTAAATTTCTTCAAGATCAATTGTACTCCCACTGTCCTCTTTGGATACAAGCTCTTTCTCGTGAAAGACTCCTATTCGTACTACAAAGACCACGTTGTCACTAGGTCTGTAGAACAAATATCCAAAAGACTTTTATGGGTAGCTGATGAAAATACATCTCTCGCTTCGAGGTTCAAGCTTGTCGTGAGTCTCTCGTCTAACGAGAGCTTCACAACCCTAAACCTTGATATGTGCTAATGAGGGAACCTTCCCTGTCCACATTTCAGGAGGTGTTTTTGTTGGGTTATAAGCACTACATCAATCATATGGTGTACATGCAAACCCTAAAGCTTTGGATCTAGTTTGTCTAATGAACATGAAATAATTATCTAAAGCTCATAAACCCTAGGTCTAGCATACAATAATCGAATTAACATATGGATTAGGGTTTAGATCTTACCTTGATTGTTATGTAGCAATAACAATCTCAATTCCTCTTGATCTTGACCTTTGAAAGCTTAGTGCCTCAAATGTTGCACCTCTAATGGAGTCACAGACACCATGAGCAACAAGATGACCTAGGAGAAGGAGGAGGATAATCAAAAACGTCCAACAACCCTTAGGGATTACTTCACCACGTTTTTGGGGCCTTAGGGGTTCCTTATATAGGTAGGCTATTAGGGTTTTCAACTAGGAAACCCTAATTTGACTGCTTAGGCCCTAAGCAGCCCATTGACTCCCTCCTTAGAAGCCTTGGATGAATTCTAATGGGTTTCCCCATAGATTTTGTCCACTCCAACTTCTATGGAGTCCATTAGCCCAATATTCAACTATCACACAATTTACAGTTCTAGTCCCCTTTATTTAATTAATGTCTTTTAGTCACAAAATTAATTCTTATTAATTCTTGACTAATATTAATTAAACAATATGATTTCTGTTTTAATATATTATTCATATAATATATTAATAAATCATAATTAATCCTATTTCTCCTTAGTTCATCCTATTAGTTGTTATGGTGAAGGCAACCCAAAAGGACCATGCTCATAATCGGGTCAAACACATACCAAAATAGTTATGGGCTTAGACACCTAATCCAACAGTTTTGGAACCTTCTTAATTGGGACAAGAATAAGAATATGGGCGGCAGTCTCTAAGGTATATCCCCAAAATGAGATTGGAAGTGAAGCTCGAATCATCATGGAACGAAGCATGTCCAACAAGGCTTGAATACGCCTCTTAGCCACACCATTAAGTTGTGGTGTCCTAGGAGGTGTCAGTTGTGAAACTATTCCACATTCCTTGAGGTCGTCGTGGAATTCGATACTAAGACACTCAACACCTCTATTAGATCTGAGCATCTTGAACTTCCCGCCCATTTGATTCTCGACTTCTTGTTTGAACTCTTTGAACTTTTCAAAGGTTTCTGACTTATGTTTGATTAAGTAGATGTAGTCAATTCTACTATAATCATCAATAATAGTTACATAGAAACGATTTGCATTCCTTGTGGTGGATCTGAAGGGCCCACACACATCTATGTATGAGATCCAACAATCCTTCACCTCTTTCATAAGAACCAGTGAAAGGTGATTTCGTCATCTTTACAAGTAAACAAGACTCGCATGTATCATCTGACCTTAAGTCAAACGATTCCAACACTCCATCCTTTTGGAGTTGGGCAATGCGTTTCTTGTTGACATGTCTAAGATGACAATGCCACAAGCATGCTTTGTCTAAACCATTAGAGGAATCAATTTGTAAAACACTATTTCCTAAATTTCCTACAATCATCATAGTTTCATACACACCATCACAAGGTATAACTTCAAAATAAAATACATCATTTTTGAAAGCATAAATAGATCCATTCTCACCATTGAAAGAATATCAAAAACCTTGTTTATATAAAGCATGAAATGAAATGATGTTTCGTGTCATCTCTGACGAGTAGCAACAATTTAACAAGTCCAATCCTAACCTACTACTAAGCACTAAGCTATAAACATTAATCTTCATAACAGGTGAAGATCGCCTATTGCCCATGATCAAGTTCGTTCTCCTATGATCTACATCCTCACTTCTTCTTAGCCCATGCAAAACAGAACAAATATGGAAACCACATCCTGTATTAAGGACCCAAGAATAATAATATGATGAGTTATCAGATTGGATAGTGTAAATACCTGCCGAGGTTGGCTTCACCTTTCCATCCTTTATATCTTAAGTATTTTGGGCATCTTCATTTCCAATGCCCTTTGTCGTGGCAATAGAAGTAAATAGCCTCTTTAGGATTAGAGGTGTGGGGGGCGGGGGGGTGGGGAGCATCAAAACTGGACTTTCCTTTGGGTCCATTGCTTGATGACCCAGCTTGGGCCTTTCCTTTCCATTTCTGTTTAGGAGGACCTTTCTTCTTCTTCCCTTTTCCTTGCCCAATCGCCAAGACTGGAGCAGCATCAAGAGTAATTAAGACGATACCTTTTCCTTTCATTCCTGCTTCAGCAGTTCACAGGAGGTTCTAAAGTTGAGCCAATGTGGTCTATTGGTTGTTTGGATGATAAGTTAAGATAAACTGATCATAAAAACTGGGCAATGAGTGCAAGACTATATCGATAGCCAATTCCTCATCAAATTTCACATTTAGATTTAGCAAGCGCTCCATGTATCGTTGCATTCTTTGCACGTGGCTACTGACGGACTCTCCGTCTTTCATCTTTCTAGTTATGAGGGACTTTACTACCTCATACTTTTCTTGACGAGCTTGTTGGTGGTACTTTTCCACTAAGTCCTTGTTCATCTCGCATGGCCAGTAATCCTCGTAGAACCATTTTAGCTCAGGAGTCATAGTAGCCACCATGATGCATGCCACTTTGGTTGCATAATTGTAGTGCTTCCTATACTCAACTAGTTCTGCGTCAGTCACTTCGGTTTCATCAATCTCGAGGAGTTCCTTTTCGAGCGCATATTCCTTGTCCTCAAAACGTGGAGCCATTTTGAGGTTACGCATTCAATCATTATAATTGGTGCCATCAAAAGTAACCCTCCAGCAGATGCTCAAGAGTGAGAAGTTGTTGTTGGAGGAGGAACCAGAATCATCGTTAGGAGTTGACATCTGAAAGAGAAGAAGGACAAGTTTTAGTTTAGATAGGAGTAATCCTTAATATAACACCCAATCGAAATATTAAGGCTAGGATCTAATTAGATAATTCACAACTTAGAAGAGGGATGGCATAATCTAATTGTGAATTACTAAAGGTAGGTAAATGACGATTTACCAATTTCACCACGAAAACGAAATTTTAAACGAATTAGGTTTTTAATGAAATTCCTAGATCTTTTGAGATACATTGAACTATTCAATGACATGTTTAATCTCGATTATGTTCTTCCATTTGTGACTGAGATACTGAAGATCACAAACAAGATGTGAATAACCATGCAAATTAGCTTGGTACTCTCGATGTCATTATCATCTAATTAATCTGCTGGTTAATGACACACACTCCATTAATCAATGGCAATTTATGAGACACCCATTGCCAGCCTTTATTAGTCCATATTAGTGTGTCGGTTAACCACACATGCTCCACTAACGACTTATAAAGTGCAATGTGAAATTTCTTGGATTAGCATCAAATTCACATTTTTCCTAAAGTAACTAAGATTTATAATTTAATAAACAGATTTAGTTGCTTTATAATTTCATTATACTTATTAATGAAATATTTGTCCTATCAAACCCGTTCGGCTAACGACCCTCCACCAATCAAGGGAGCGGTGGGTAAGAATAGATACCCAATGGCGGTCATTTTATAGGCCGCTTTCTTAAACTCCCCTTATAGATCGGCTTCGTGAATGAAGCGTACTAGCGGTTCGACTGACTTGTTTTATACATATAGTAAATACTAAACATTTAATTTTACATATCGTATAAGGTGTATATTAAACATTTCAAAATACTAGGTTTAATTATTAAATTTCGAAAATTAAAAACTTTAATTTATTTAAAATTAAACCACATGATTTAATAATGTATCTTAATTAAACATTTAATTAATTTATTAAATCAGATATTTATTAGCTAATTAAATTAATCAAGATAATTTAACCTAATCCACTCCCCTTAAATTTCAAGAATCATGGGAGGGATTCTTCAAATCTTATAATTATGTAGTTAATCAAATAAGGAGATAATTACCAAAAATAACAATCCTACCAAAAACCCTAATTTTCAAAATTAGCAAATCATTGACGCGAAAATCAAGAGGGTTAGGAAACCCTAATTTTCGAAAATTGTAGGACAATGGAAAGGGTTAAAAAAACCCTTTTCCAAAATTTTGAAATCTAGGGTTAAGAAACCCTAATTGCGAAAACCCTAAGTCCAATGGGTTTATTTGCCATAAACCCTATTGATCAAATTCAAACAATTACAATCAAATTCAATAGAAAACAAGCCAAGGCTCTGACATCAGTGATGAGTTTTGAGCATAACAAACAAATCCTAAGTGTGCCTGCAACCCTAAAATCTTGGATCAATGTTTTCTCTTATTAAACATACAACTTTTGAACTTCAAACAGAAAACCCTAGAAGGTATATACTATTTTCGAAAATCATAAAACTAGGGTTAGAATACATACCTTAATGTTATATTGCAATAACAGTAATTTCCAATTGTTCTTGAACTTTTAGAGCAAGTGTCACAAGTGTCAAACGTCTAGTAGATCACACCCAAACTTAGCAAGAGGATGAAAGAGGAGGGAGCTTAAAATTTTGGTTGCTCTTCTTATGGTTTTAGGTGGGCGAAATTGTGAAAGGGGTTAGGCTCCTTATATAGTGAGGTAGCTTAGAGCCAAAGCTAGAGTTTTAGGAGGAAACCCTAATTTCTTAGCTTAAGGACTAAGCGGCCCAATAACTTCCATCCAAGGCATTTAAAGGAACATTCTAGGTCCTTCCTAGAAGTTTTCGTCCAACCCTTCTAGGGAGGTTCTAGAGCCCAATTCCTCAACTATCAATAAATTGTCAAATAGTCCTTGCACTTTTAATTAATTCTTTTAATCCCAAAGTTTATCCAAATTAATTTCTGATTAAATATTAATTAAATAATATGATTCTAATTAATATATTATTTTCGTATTACATTAATAAATCATTTATTTCATTTTATTATCCAAATAATAAATTCAACTTCTCTTCAAAAGACATCCTGTCTAGTTGCTAGTTACAGGGGCAACCCAAAAAGAATGTTCTACTATCAATTCAAGTATATACTAATTATAGTTATGCGCTTAGACACGTAATCCAATAAATTCACCATATATTATATGATTTTACCTATTTTTCCTTCAATAGTCACCTATGCCTCCCATATTTGGTCCCATTGCATGTGCATCCTTCTCATCCTTTGGAAGTTCAACAATCACAGACTCTGTTGTAGTCAATAAAGATGACACACTACAAAAAAACCCAAACACAAAACAACACCCAACAAATTTAATTTCCATGTGAAAAATAAAACAAAACAAAGGATACTATGGTTTAATTTTAATACCAGGCAAGGGTAAAAAAAGTGAAATTACCTTGTGGCATCCACTAAAGCAATCATGATCACCTTCAGGGGATTGATGATTCCTTCCTTAACCATTTCTACAAATTGAACTATTTATTTATTTGCAAACAAAACATACATTTACATTATTTTTATTTTTAACACACACACATAGTGAGTGAGTGAGAGAGAGAGAGAAAGAAAAGAACCTTTAGCATGGAAACAAAGAGTGGAAAAAACCTGGAAAACCAAAAAAGATTATTAATAATATGACATATGATTGCTGAATCATCCATGATGGAAGCTAACATTGTGTCCCTGTCCCTTGCAACACCACCTTGCTTCTGTTTGAAAATCCATGTCTGCAAGTTTTTGTTCTACCTAAAAACTCAAACCACCCATGTTAACATTTTTCATTATATTTTTATTTCTTATAGGTTTTGTTAAATGTGACTCGAGCATTTGGATCATGTTTACAGAGCATTTGGAGCACTTGGAACTAAATGGAGCACTTGGGGTTCATGGAGCATGTGACAAAGGTATGGATCATATGAGAAAGGAATGGAACATCTAAAAAGGAACAGATCATACAGAAGGGGGGTTTGGAGCACCTGGAAGAGGTTAGGAGCACTTGGGAGTGATATGGAGAAACAAGGGGACCTTATTGTGCCATATGTTGAAGGGTTGGGCCAAGAAGGATGCTGTTGCACCAAGGACACTCCCTCTTGTTCCAAGCTACTCCCTCTTGTGTCATGAGGATTAGACTTGCGCCATGGGGTATCCTTCTTGCGCCATGGGGTACTCCTGTTGCGCCATGGAGTATGTTGTTGTGCCAAGCATGGCCTTGTTGTGCCATGCATGTTATTGTTGTGCCAAGATGGTGATGTTGCTCCAACCTAGAAGTTCTTCTGCCACACTTTATGCTACTTGCGCCATCCATATTTATGTTGCGCCATTATGGCACAAGATGGACCATCTTGGTCCTTAATGAGCAAAGTTTGCTATGAAGCCCTCTATGATGCTCAAGATTGTTCAAGGATTCCCAAAAGTTGGTATTTCTCAAGGATTACACCATGTTGTGCCACCATGATGGATGTTGGTCCATTAGTGTTCATGATGTGCTACTTGCACATCATGATGCACCACTATGGCACAAGGTGCTCCATCATGTGTGTTGCTGATGCTCATGGGTTGTATGACATGGATGAATGTTACAGAAGATGTTGCCTGGTAGATTGTGATTGGTTGACACCTTTCCTGGGCCAATGGGCTTTGCCCATTAGGGTTTTCATTCTAATCCCTCAAGTATAAATAGGGATGCATGCTTGGTCATTTTGTATCTTGTATTCTAGAGTGATAGGAGAATCTCAGTGAAATTATACTTGTAACCTCTATTTGAGAGCTCTAAAATAAAAGAATACTCCCTTCCTGCCTGTGGACGTAGGTCACCTTGACCGAACCATGTAAACATTGTGTCTTGTGTGCTTATAGTTGTGCTAGTTATCTGTTTTTCTTCTTAACACGTGGTATCAGAGTTGTGGTTTGTATTCCTGTGATTGAAGATGTATACTCACAAGTGTGATTTGGAGTAATTCAATGGTTAAAATGACTTTACATTGTGGACGGTGAAGATGAAGGCTCTTCTGGTTCAACAAGGATGCGCAACGACACTGGAAGGAGAAGCAAAACTGCCAAAGGACATGGCGAATGAAAAGAAGGTGAACATTCTGACAAAGGCACATAATTCCATTCTATTGAGCTTAAAAGATGAAGTATTGAGGGAGGTCATGGATCAAACCACTGCTTCTGGGCTCTGAAATAAACTTTGTGACAAGTAAAAAAATGACTCACTGACTAACAGGTTGTATCAGAAGTAAAGGTTGTACACTCTCAGAACGTATGAAAGTGCCCAAGTGAATGATCATTTGGATAACTTCAACCACATCATCTTGGAACTACAAGGGGTTGATGTGAAGATTGAAGATGAAAATCAGACGCTCATTCTCTTATGTTCTCTTCTGAACTCATATGAAAATTTCGTTGATACCATGCTCTATGGTAGGACAACGATCACTGTGAATGATGTGAAGGACTGTATGATATCCAAGGAACTGAAAAAGAAAAGTTTCAGTTGGAAAGGAGGTGTCTAGTTCCGGTTTGTTTGCAGGGAGAGGAAGACCATAGGAGAGGAAAGGGGGAAACAAAGGGAGATCACGTTCTAAGTTAAAGTCTAAAGGTTCATCGAATGCCAAGTGTTATAACTATAAAGAGAGGGGACACCTCCAACGAAATTGTCCACAGCTGAATAATGGGAAGTCCAAGAGTGAATCAAGCAGTAATAACATTGCTATTGTGGTTTAGGAAAGTTCTAATGAAGGGGACCATGGTGATGTACTGACTGTGAATACATCAAGTTCTACTGATGCTTGTGTCATGGATTCTGGAGCATCCTATCACATGACGTATAATTGTTTCTGGTTCGGCTCCTTCAATGAGTGGGATGACACAGTCAAGATGGGTGATGATTGGGTGAGCAGTATCAAAGGTAGTGGCATGAAGCATATCAAGATGCACGATGACATGGTCAGGAATTTAGATTTCTGGTACGTTCCAGAACTTTGGAAGAATTTAATATCTCTTGGCACATTGTCTAAGAATGGGATGAGGTACGCTAGCGAAGGTGATTGGGTGAAAGTGACCAAAGGCTCTCTGGTTATAATGAAAGGGAAGATGAATCATAGAGGGATGTATATCTTAGAAGGCATTACAATTATGAGAATGGTGGCTATCTCCCAATCCTAGAATGAATGTGATGACAAGACGGAGTTGTGGCATCATAGGTTGGGGCACATGAGTGAGAATGGCATGTTAGTTCTAAATAGAGAGGCTACTGGAAAGATAAAGTTTTGTGAAGCTTGCGCCAAGGGAAAGTATCACAAAGTGAAGTTCAGTGCTGGTCAACACACAAGCAAAGAAATCCTAGAGTATGTTCACTCAGATCTATGGGGTCCTTCACTAGTGCAGTCTTAAGGATGATGTTCATACTTTGTGACTTTCATTGATGAATGATGACTATTCAAGGAAGTTTTTTTTTTGTACTTTTTGAAGACCAAAGATGAGGTGTTTGGGACATTCAAGGTGTAGAATACCATGGCTGTGAAAAGGACTGGAAAATAGGTCATGACTCTGAGGACTGATAATGGGTTGGAGTTCTACAATGCTCCATTTGATAATTTTTGCAAGGCAGAAGGTATAGTGAGGCACCGCATTGTATTACACACACCACAACAAAATGGAGTGGTAGAAAGGATGGACAAAAGACTCATGCAGTGTGCGAGGTGCATGCAAATATTTGCTAACTTATCCAAACAATTCTGGGCGGAAGCAATTAACACTGCTTTCTATCTGGTGAGCAGTGTTAGGGTGCAAAGTCACGCTTGGATGTAATTTGTGCTTACCCTTTTGTATGTGTGTAATGAGTTGCCTTTCCTTTATAAGGAAGTGTCATTTTATCTAAGGAACATTTTGTGAGAGCATTAGTTTTAGAGATAGAAATAGCAAGACCCATTTGTACTCTTTCTATCAAAACTAAAGAGAACTAAAACCCAAATTTATTTACTGTCTTGTGTTCTTCATGTTCGGGAAACCCTCTTACTATTCTGGTTTACGTATATTTGGATGCCTCGCATATGGTCATGTGAATGATGGTAAACTTGAGTCAAGGGAAATGAAGTGCATATTTCTAGGAAATGCGACAGGAGTAAAAGGTTATCGACTGTGGTGTACAGAAGAAGGACAGACTCCTAAATTTATCATGAGCAAAGATGTGACCTTTGATGAATCTACCATGGGTAACCAGGGAGGAGGTGATACAAGTCAAGCAGGGAACAACGATCAGGGTGCTAGCCAGAAGGTGGAGTTTGCAACTCAAACTCCATGCAGAGTTGTGATAAGTGACAAAGAGCAAGGCGACAGTAAACAGCCTGGACAAGATGTAACTCAAGAGCAACCCATGGGATCTTAGTCTAGTGGTGCTGATACAAGGGAGGATGATAGTTCTGAATCTATAGCAAAGATAAGATCAAAGAGGGTCATTCGACAACCTGATAGATATATGGGATGCGTGAATTCAGGTGAACTTGACTCCATTGCTTTTGCTTTAGCAACTGGAGAAGACATTGACACTAAGGAGCCTCAATCGTATAAATAGGGTGTGTCGAGTAAAGAAGCAAATGACTGGTTGATGGTCGTGAATGAAGAAATGCAATCTTTAGAGAAGAATGAAACATCGAATCTTGTTCTGTTACCAAAGGGAACAAAGCCAGTGGGATGCAAATGGATCTCTAAGAAGAAGGAAGGGATACGAGGAGTTGAACCAGCTAGGTTCAAGGCAAGGTTGGTGGCAAAAGGGTTTTCTCAGAAATAAGGAATTGATTATCACGAGTTGTTCTCACCGGTTGTGAAGCACAAGACAATTTGGGTTCTTTTGGCCATGGTAAGTGCATTTGATCTCGAGCTTGAATAGCTTGATGTGAAAACTGCATTTATTCATGGGAACTTAGAAGAAAAGATTTATATGTCCCAACTAGAAGGGTTCGTTGATTCTAAGAAGGATCATGTATGTTTGCTGAAGAAATCCTTGTATGGTTTAAAGAAGTCTCCAAAACAATGGTACAAGAGATCTGATTCATTCATGATCTCGAATGGCTACACTCCTAACCAGTTTAACAATTGTGTTTACTCAAAGGAATTTTCACCACATTCCTACATATATATGTTGCTATATGTTGATGATATGCTCATCGCAGCCAAGGACATGGCTGGAATAAATGAATTGAAGGCGACCTTGAAGAATGAGTTTGAAACAAAGGATTTGGGAGCAACAAAGAAGATACTTGGAATGGAGATACAAAAGGATAGAAAATCAGGGTGGTCGAACTGATTAAACCGGGAACCGGTCACCATACCGGTTCAACTAAAAAACCGGTTTTTTAAAACATTGATATATATATATATATATATATATATATATATATATATATATATATATATATATATATATATATATATATATATATATATGTGAGTTGAAATAAGGAATCTCAATCTTTGATAATTTTGTCATCATCCAATTGTTTTCGAATAGGCCCATTCAACGATGTAAAATGATGTAAAATCTCCCAATGTGATAAAAGAATCAATCAAAAAGAACCCCTAATTCCAATGTGATAAAAGAATCAATCGAAAAGAACCCCTAATTCCAATTAGGAATTAGTTGGGCCCGTTAGGAACAAGTTTTCAAATTTATAATTTTGATTTATTTTCCTATTTAATGACACATAATTAGATCTTGGTAACTAACTATTTGCATCTTGACAATTTCAAACAGATTTTTCAAATACTTAAATATTATTTACCGGATGAAAATGGTCAAATTTATAATCCCTATTCATATAGTAACATCATTTTGAATCCATTCCATTTGAATTGGTATTTTCTCCATTACAATTATTATGAAAATATGGCCCTTAAAATATACATGAGGCCCCTATTTTAGGTACATTGTAATATAAAACATATGACTATTACGATTAACGTTCGAACATTATTGTCAAATGTCACAATTTTGCCGTAACTTTTATTTGATATGTGAATTTATTCATGGTTGTTTTTATTTGAGACGGTAAAGTCAAATGTCACCATTTTGCGATGATATTTATTTGACATGTGGATTATTTCGTGACTGTTATTATCAAATACATATATGGTTACATGAAAATTAGTCATAATAGATAAAAAATATAAGGTAATTATAGAAGGAAGCGTGGCGTCTACTTTCCCGTTATTCGGGTTGTCTAGCGTGGCATCATTTATATTAGTCGATGAATCGACCATTAAGCAAAGGAATTGAGGATGTACATCGGATCTTGTGTAAAGTCAACTTCCATTTCTAAAAGTTCCATTTTTAGTCATATGCTTACAGATTTAATAAAAAGCCACGATGCCCATGCTTTTTCAAAATTGCATTAAAGAATTTAAGTTTATATCAAAATTTTAATTTGATATTGTTTTTTATGATTTAAATTTGATATTATATTTATTAAATTTTTATAATTCTAACCACTTGATCGGTCAATCAGATTATCTGCTGACGTGACATGATGACGTGTCAATTTTAATGACGTGATATGACACGATGACATGTCAAAATTAATTTTTTTTCGACAAAAGACACTAAGTTTTCACTTTTTTTTAGTTTGACACTAAATTTAATTTTTTCTTTCAAATTTGATAATGTATTTTTTTGTTCCAAATCGAATATCAATTTTGTTCGTTTAAAAATCATATATTTTTTTTATAAATACAAGTTTTTTTTTTTTTTTTTTTATTTTTTATTTTTTATTTTTTTATTTTTTTTATTACATTCAAACCATAATTTTATGTATAAATATGTATTAATTATATTAAAAGTTGTATTTTATATTAAATACACAACTTTAAAATAAATTTGGAGGTTTGAAGGCGTGTAGTCGATTAAGGCTCAGAAGGTCAGGTTTGCAACCCGTGAAATTTTGCAGCCGTATTTTTTTGTTCGATTTGGAACAAAAAATACAATGTCAAAATTGAAAGAAAAAATTAATTTTCGTGTCAAACTCAAAAAGTAAAATGTTAGTGTCTTTTGTGGGAAAAAATTCAATTTTGACACGTCACCATGTCATGTTAGTATGCCACATCATCAAAATTGAGACATCATGATGCCACGTTAGCAGATAACCTGGTTGACTGGTCAAGTGGTCAAAATTGTAAAAAATTGAAAATCATAGTGTTAAATTTGAGACAAAAAAACACAGTGTCAAATTAGAATTTAGTGTAAACTTAGTATCTTTTGTGTTATTTACCCTTTTAAATATGTAAAAATGGTTTGTTTGCAAAAAAAATTGATCTATTTTAGAGGTTTAGGGTAGGTAAATAATCTTTTTTTAACTGCATGTTATTGTAGAACGTGAACGTATTCTCATTACCCTCGATTGGAGAACATACAAGAGAATATATTGAACTCTAAAATGGGCTAACCTAGGGTTTTAATTGATAAACAACTACATACATGGATTACATACATACATACGCACAACATATACACATAAACTAAAATCCCTCTGCGGTTTCATTGGAAGGCGTGTCACGTAACTGGAACAAAAATTATGAAATAGAGTAGTAGGAAGGTCCTTGGTGAATATATCTACATACTCATAGGTACATTTTATTTTGTTTCTTTTTATAGTTTATTTTAACATATTTTTATTTAATCATCATGCATATTTTTGTTTTATTTACTTTTACATATTTTCGGAAAACTTTCTAGTCTTTGTGTTTAATTTCAGACTTTTAAAAGACTAGTGTCAGGTGGTGATGATCGGGGATTGCATGATATTTATATATTTAACGATGGTGCATTTGGACTTAGTGGCATTTGAAGATGGTGTAAAATAGGCTAGTTGATGAATACAAATATGAAACAAAAATATATTTTGGGTTAAATAATTTATGTAGATATGAAGAATTTTGAGCTTTGGACTTGAAGAAGAGGAGGTTGGGATAGTTTTGGAGCTTCTAGAAAGCACATATGGGCCAAATGTGGTTGTTGGATGTAGCTAGACAAGAAGACAATGATCATTGTGGTGAAAAAGACAAAACTACGAAAAGCAAACGTTAGGTTTGAATAGCTCACGCGTCCACGTGGGTCTTGGTCTTTGTCCGTGTGAACCCAACAAGGGCATTTTTGGGATTTTTGTTTTGGTTGCTATTTAGGGAACTTTTTTGTGAGGGTCTTTTGGCACTTTTGACATCGAATTTTGATGCATTCTATATGGAGATTTTTGAGCTTTGAAAAACATCTGAAGAACACTTGTAGATCGGGATTTTTATCTTTTTTTTTACTTGGATTATGTTGTGTATTTATAAATTATTTACTTTTCCTTAGTCTTAGCCATGTTAGGCTAACTTTATCTTTGGTTGATGTTGGTTTAACCCATGGATGACTAGTTATTTCGAAGATTTGTTATTAACTTGTGCTTGAAGTTTATGGAAGTATTTTCTAGTAAAACATCTTTTATGTTTATTTTTCTTTAATCATGAATTCAGATGAATGAATGTTTTATTAGTTGACTAATTTCTTGGTTAAGTAATAAATCTTCAAATTAGCAAGAAACAAATGGTTTGTGTGTTTGTTTTCATTTCACTAAAATCATGAAATTATTTCCTCTATAATGGTAATGAAAGCATATTGATTTTATTTTTGGATTTGGTGGTTCTTAAACTTTAATGCTAGTTGATTTTCATAAATTATATGCTTCATTGATTTATGACTTCAACTAAGAAAATGTCTTATGAGATTCTATTTTCATTGTACCAGTTAAGAAGAGCCTCAGTTACTTAAGCTTTTAAGTCACTATAACCAGGTTAAATTAAATCACATGCATTACACCATAACATATAATGATAAATTAATTAGATATCCATGTGGTGAAGTATGATGTCAACCATCTTTCTCTCATTCATTTGAACCAAAATCATTTATTATTTAATTGCAATTTTTAAGTTTTAGTATAATTTAGTTTCTTTAAAACAACTAAAAGATCGAACTCTCTCCCTCATTCTTATGTTTATTATTGTTTTATGAGTGTTTCACAAAGAGATTTTATAGAGTCATAAATCGAAACAATCCCAATGGATTTGATCCCCTTGCCATTATACACTATCTGGTGTACAAATATTTAGGGTTATTTATTTGTTGGCCTCGACAACCACTACATAATGAGTTGTTGAAGGAATATGAAGAACTTTGATATTAACAAGAAATAACTTGTCTCGAACGAAGCATATATCAATTTCAATACGCTTGGTACTTTGATATTGGACTGAGTTAGAAGACAAATACACCATGTTGACATTACCACAACATACGATAGTCGCTTTCTCGGTAGGACATCAGAGCTTAAGAAAAAGGTTGCGTTGCAAAGATTTCTCGACTATGGTATTAGCGACATCGTGATATTCAACCTTTGAATTGAATCTGGAAACGGTACCCTGACACTTGGATGAATATGAAATGAGATTGTCCCCAAGACAAACATGGCAACCGAATGTGGAGTGACAATTGGCTAGGCATTCTAATGCCTATAGATTCGGGCTAGTCAATTAAAATATAATAAGCATTAAAAACAAACTTTTAATAGAAGATTATTTAAGATAAATAATCCTAACCAAGTTAAAGTATATGTGACAAGGATTTCACACATATAAATAACGCTGAAATCCAACTTCGTATGAAGGTGTTATGCTTCTTCAAAGTTTCGCGATTAAACCAACACAACTCTATGTATCGTAAAAAGAGAATTTTTGATAAATTACTTTTTAGCATTAGTGATCTAAACGAAAGTCATAATAGTCATTAAAACGAGAGCGTAAATATAGAGAATGTCTAAATATGACTTCGTAAGAGGAGGTTATGATTTTTCTAAGTTTTAGCGTAGTAGTGCGGGCATAAAAATTGAATTTTGGAACAGTAGGTTATTAGGCAAATAATATAAACAAGAATTGAAGATCTCATCAATATGAGTCCGTTTATATAGAGAACATCGAGAATGGAGTCCGTATGTAGGAGTTACACTTTCTATAGCGATTTCTAATAGCCTAAGCCTATCAAAAATATAAATTTTTGATAAAATGAGAATTAGTTGTTGAGGTGTAAAAAAAGTTGTAGATCTCATCAAGATCTTCCCAGGGATATAAAGAACATCAAAATCGAAGCTCGTATGAAGAAGTTACGTTATTTTAAAAAATCTGAAAAATCTCACACGAGGTGTGCGCCCTACGCGATGAGAGTGCCATGTGGCAATGTCGGGCGACCGAACTCTTTGAGAGACATGGTGACATGGATCCACAAGGTTGTGACACATGACACCGTCGGAATGTGACACATGACACCTTATAGAATAGGCGTATGTGGACCGTCGATATCGCGACACGTAGCACAAGTCGGGGGGAGCGGCGTCGCAGAAACGCACGGCGCGCACCCCTGATACACGTGGCACTCCTGGAAAAATTGCATATAAATAGTCCATGTCGTATAATCTCCTCACATTCAGCACCTAGAGCCTATCTCTCTCTCTCTCTATCAAATCTACCCCTGCAGACTCTTTTTCCTTGAGTTTCTGGTCTACGATGAAGCTCTGCGACACCCTTGAGTACTCAACACGTTTTAACCTTTGAGTCGGAGATCCTGAGTCAGCATTCTACCTGCTTAGATCTTGGTTTTCATCAAGAACCACAGTAAGTTAAGCTACACTTAGTTTATGTTAAATGTAACTTTTAATTATAGTCATAGTCATTATTATGAACCTATAATTAGGAGCTATCAATAATTCCACACTACTAGAAAAACAGCCTTTTACGACGCTCATTGCGCGTCCTAAAATGCTCAGACGATGCGCAAATGCGCGTCAAGAAAGGTCCTGTCATAAAGAGAGACGACCCGCATTTACGACACGCGGTTATGACACGCAATGCGTATCAAGGAAGACCCTGTCATAAAGGAAGACAACACGCATTTGCGTGTTGTAACCTTACGACGCGCGTGTTTATGACACATAATGCGTATCAAGGAAGCCCCTGTCAAGAAAGGCCATGTCATAAATGAAGATGACACACATTTTTGCGTATCGTAATCTTAAATGTTAAAAAAAATATTTTACTAATTTTCAAATTAAATTTGCATTTAATGTCTCATAAAAAATACATTATACAAAAAATACAATCCATTTCATATAATAAATGTACTAATATTCAAAATAAATCACATTTAATTGTTATTTTATTAACATCAGTAAAACTAGAAAAACAAATCTTCATAATCCAAATAACGACAAACATAAAACACAAACTATTTTGGAAACCTGGATCTTTGTTATTTGTGCACAATGTAATAGCACCTCTATTTATTAACTACCATAGTGTTGATTCGGCTTCTTCCACTGTTTTAATCCCCTGTCATTCTTCAAATACCAACATTTGTATGTTAAACTACATCGAGAAAAAAACAAAGGCAAAGAGAGTGTTTGAATAGGTGAACCAGAACCACCAAAGAAAAAAACCATCAAACCAACACTGATTTGATTTGCTCACAAATTCCATCACTTACTTGATTCTGATTGTGAAAATCACGTGCCTCTGTTCCTTCAGATCTTGTAGCAATCAACACCCTTGAGGCTTTCACATTCGACTGGCTTTTGCGCAAACAATTGATACTATGTCCATTATAATTTATAGGACAAACCCATCCAACAATACAACAAAAAGAAGCAATTGCATTTTCAATTTTCAATTCATTACACTTCCTAGATCTCAAATATCCATGATACCACCCAGTTAATCCATATAAGTAAGACCACCCCAAATCAAAAAAAAAAGTGCAGATTGACAGAGGGAAGCAGTAGTCATCTAAAAGGTGGAAATTGTTGTAGTTTTCATGGGATCAAAAAGTAACAAAGGGTGTAAACAATACACTCATCTTATATACAAGAAGCATAAAAGGTGAATTGAAAAAGTGTCAAGCCATCTCATAAACGACCTAAATGCATGCTCCAGACCGTGTATGCAGGTTTTTAATAGTTTCTCCACCTTTCCTAATTATTAGACCAATCTACAAGAAATAAAAAAAATTAAGAAGTTACAAAAATCCAAAGATTAATTGAAAAAGTGTAATAAAAATGGCCTTAAAAAGCATGAGTTTACATTAGAATACTACATTAGAATACATTGTAAAAGTGTAATAAAAATAATGATGTATTATTAAGAAACAAAATATTTATCAATTAATTACCAAGAATAATCCCTTGGGCACCCCTGTAGCAAGAGCTTGTTAGTGTCCTGAATCTCTCTTGTCCAGCTACAATACCAATTTTACAATTTTACTTTATATAGCACGAAAGGATAAAATCAATGTGTAAGATAAAAAGACATGTTCTAGAGGAATGAACTTTGTTTTGAAAACAATATTAGCAATGTTTACCAGTGTCCCATATTGTAAGTATTAATCTTTTTCCTCCAACTGTAAGCTGCTTCATTTTGAAGTCAACATCTGTCCAATATGAGCAGATACAAGAATAATAAGTACATTTTCAGCAACATTATATGTCAAAGATCATAAAAACAAAATTACAATAATACCCCCTTGAAGTTGAGACTGATATAATTCTGAAAAGTTGTAATGAAGAAGATCAATACACAAATGAAAGTCCCAACAACAGAATAGTGGAGGCTCATTTCTTGACAACACAAATACAACCTTTTAATTTCATACTGCACATAAAAGATAGAAATGAGAATCATTAATTTTTGTTATAATGCTTCAAGAAAGATGTTTGGAAGCCATTGAAGAGAGGAGTGAGGTCAAAGTTGTTACCTGATGTGCCTTTTGTTTGATGAGGACTCTAGCAATTCGCCACCTTTAACACTATTTATTAGTCTTTTTACAGCCACCAGAGCACCACCACTAAACCGTCCTTTGTAAACTTTTCCAAATTCACCTAATCCAATAATGTTTTTTTCATTAAAGTTATTTGTTGCAAATTGTTGATCATGCAAAGAAAACCTCCTGATAAGTTGTTTCAGATGAACTCCGGGGTCCTCTTCTGCTACAAATGTAAAAGAATCAAATGAGGAAAAAATCAAAGTCGAGAAACTAATCTTTTTGTTATATTAACATTACTTTATTGAATAAAGAAAAAAAAAGAGAATCCCACAAAAATCACCTTTGATGCATGTGACATCCCCAAAATCTCGGCCAGAAAAGACCGATTTTCATTTATGCTTTTAAATATTTTCAGAGTAAATCCTTTTGATTTGAAAGAGTTGCGGAATTTGTTCCCAAAAACAAAACATGATAAAACATTGTTTACCGAAGCATTTCATAAAAGAAATGTATTTTCATTATAATCAAAACTCGGGGTGTCATGTTCCGATTCAGACCAATAAGCATAAACGAATACATTACAAGTCATATAACAAATATAAACATATGCAGACTTGTAAACAAAACAACTTGATGGTTCATCCATCTCATGCCCTTCCGCCACTACCTGTAATACAATTTAAAACTGAGTGGGTCAGGCTTGGGAGCCTGGTGAGCATATAGGGTTTTCAACCCACAATAAATATCATATTTAATTTTCACCAACCAACAATAACCCAATTACCCATTCCCGTTATTCTCACTTTAATGTCCCTAAAACAACTAACATAAGGGACCTAGTCTAAGAATATTTCATCGGGGCGACAACACATGCTTCGGGGGTACCTCAGCAATATAAGTCAAATAAGGCAACCATGAGGGGGATGGAGTACAGCGAATGAACACCCAAGTTCATTAACACCTACAGGTGGCGAACCTGC
Source organism: Lactuca sativa (assembly GCF_002870075.4). Lineage (NCBI taxonomy): Eukaryota > Viridiplantae > Streptophyta > Magnoliopsida > Asterales > Asteraceae > Lactuca > Lactuca sativa. The sequence continues at coordinate 41,878,252 of NC_056631.2, read as the reverse complement.
TAATGTTTCCACAAGACTGTCTAGAATAGCCAGTGGTCGTCATCTAAACTCCGCTAGATGACTCAATCAAACAACAACGAGGCCTCTCATCTGTTTATTACACACCAACTGTCTACCCATGTTCTACCCAACATATTAGTAGATAAAAATATACATTTGTATACATAGTTTAAAGAAAACCTGTATAGCATGCTTTAATCAACACATATATCACATAACAGATGAGGCACACACACACATAACACATATCTCATAAAGAAATAAGCAGATCTATAAGATAGAAGAGAGTGAATACTCATTCACACATAACACAACCAAATATATACACATAGCACGTATTTTTATATAAAATACTTCGTATTATTGTATTAGAAGAAATAACTACACACTCACTTGATCAGAAGATGATCGGACAGCACTACGGCTTATAGAAGTCGTAATCCACAGCAGATCTGGAAGATCTTCTCGAAAATCGAACTTCTCGCGGGCAGAGCTTCGACTCGGGAACCGCACTTTTCGGGATCTTCAGGATCTCGGGACTTGCCTCGGGGCTAGAGTATGATACCGGGACTTCGGGGTAGCTTCGGGGGTTTTTGCACAGAGCTTCGACACGAAAACGAGAGGGAATTGGCAAAAATACCCGGAACCCTCGCATCCTATTTATAGGAGGCTGGAGCCTCGGAGTACGCGGGGCGTACTGCCCAAAACGTCATTGCTTACGTATCCGAAGTGCTCGAGTGCGAGTGTCGACATCCCTCGGAGTACGCGGGGCGTACCTCGGATCAGATCGGTGACTCCTTCGGATAATGCTTCCGAATTTTGAATTAAAAATAAATACAAAATGATTAATAAACTTCGGAAATTCATAACTTCATCATACGAACTCCGTTTTCGACGTTCTTTATATCCACGGAAAGGTGAGACCATGCTCTACGACTTTCGTTTAGACTCCGTCGGCTAATTTTGACTTTATTTTTATTAATTATTTTTAATAGGCCGGGACAGAAACTTTCGTTATAAATTCATAACTTCTTCGTTTGACGTCCGTTCTCGCCTAACTTTTTACCGTTTCAATACCAACAATGAGATCTTCGATTCTCATTTAGATTGCTTCGGCTAACAACCGCTCGGTCTCAAATCGAGTAAAACAGGCTGTATATCGCTAAGCCGGAACTTCGATAAATCATAACTTCCTCATACGAAGTCAGATTTGGGCGTTCTATATATATTCGGAAACCTCGTTTCAACTACTACAACATTAACCAAATATATTAAGTTTATTTTACACTTAAATTTTGACGCTTATTTTTATTCTTAATTAATCAAACCACATAATTAAGCAATTAAGCACAAAACACACAATACTCAAATAATACAATCTTATTATTTCAAAACGGGTTACAGAGGTTAACCTAGACTATTACATTGCTACAAATGGCAAGCCCGAAACACAGGCGTTACAATTCTCTCCACCTTAGAATGATTCCGTCCCCGGAATCACACATCAACAAACAAATGCGGATAGCGACTCAACATGTCACTCTCCGTCTCCCAGGTGAGATTCGGCCCATTCGTGTGTTTCCATCGGACAAGCACTAACCCAACCATTTTGCGTCGCAACTTCTTAGTCTTTCGGTCAACAATTGCCTCTGGTTCTTCAATCAACCTTTTGTTCTCATCAATTCTCAATTCAGAAATTGGAATTATATCGGGAACTTCTCCCGTGAACTTCCTCAAATAACACACATGAAAGGTGTTGTGAATTCCATTCAGTTCTTCGGGTAATTCGAGCTTGTAAGCTTGATTCCCAATCCTCTGAAGGACTCTAAACGGTCCAATAAACCTTGGACTCAACTTTCCCCTTTTACCAAATCTTATAAGTCCCTTCCACGGCGAGACTTTAAGCAAAACCGAATCTCCAATCTCAAAAGTCATCGGTCTTCGCTTCTTGTCAGCATAGCTCTTTTGACGATCTTGAGCTGCTAACATTCTTTCCCTAATTATTTTCAACTTTTCAGCAGTTTGATGAACCAACTCCGGTCCCATAAACTGCTTTTCCCCAGCCTCAAGCCAACAAGACGGCGTACGACACTTCTGTCCATACAAAGCTTGATAAGGTGCCATCTTAATGCTCGAGTGAAAACTATTATTATAGGAAAATTCTACCAACGGTAAATGTTCATCCCAATTACCTAGGAATTCCAAGGTACATGCTCTCAGCATATCTTCAAGTGTTTGTATTGTTCTTTCACTCTGACCATCAGTCTGCGGATGGTAAGCTGTGCTTAAACATAACTTGGTACCCATTTCCTCTTGTAGACATTTCCAAAACCTTGAGGTGAAACGGCTATCACGATCCGATACAATCGTTAACGGAACACCGTGAAGCCTCACAATTTCCTTCACGTAAGAATTCGCAAGCTTTTCCATAGACCATTTCTCCCTGGCCGCTATGAAATGCGCACTCTTAGTGAATCGATCAACGACCACCCAAATCATGTCGTGACCATTCTTTGTTCTGGGCAGTTTAGTGACAAAATCCATAGCAATGTCTTCCCACTTACCCATAGGCACAGGCAAAGGTTCTAAACTCCCGTAAGGTTTCTGATGTTGTGTCTTGACTCTCGCACAAGTCACACACTCGGCCACATACTTTGCAACATCAAGCTTCATCGTCGGCCACCAGTAGTAGGGTTTCAGGTCCCTATACATTTTAGTGCTACCCGGATGAATCGAGTACATGGTCTTGTGAGCTTCTTCCATCAGAAGATCTCTGATTCCTCCTGACTTAGGTACCCAAATACGATCTTGGAATACCTTCAGTCCATGACCGTTAGTACCAAACACCAACGTTTTACCCAAACGTTCCTCCTTTCGGTCATTTTTCTCAGAAGCTTCCTCTTGAGCTTTCTTTATACTTTCCACAATGGTCGAGACAACTTCAATTTTCAACGCTCTTGGCCTCTTCCTTTCAAGATTGACTTTCCGACTGAGAGCATCAGCAACAACATTAGCTTTACCAGGGTGGTAAAGTATCTCGCAGTCATAGTCTTTAAGTAATTCTAGCCAGCGTCGTTGCCTCATATTCAATTCTTTCTGATTAAAGAGGTATTGGAGACTCTTATGATCAGTGAAAAGTTTGCACTTCGTGCCATAGAGGTAATGCCTCCATATTTTCAGAGCGAAAACTACCGCTGCCAACTCCAAATCATGAGTCGGGTAATTCTTTTCATGCTCTTTCAACTGTCGAGACGCATATGCTATCACCTTTTCTCTTTGGGTCAAAACACAACCCAATCCAACACCAGACGCATCGCTATAAACAGCGAAGTCTTCGACTCCATCGGGTAGAGAAAGTATCGGTGCCTCGCATAGCTTCTTCTTTAACTTCTCGAATGCTTCTTTATGCTTCTCACTCCAAGCATAAGTAGCTCCTTTGTGGGTCAAAGCTGTTAATGGAGTAGCAATCGAAGAAAAACCTTGGATAAACCTTCGGTAATATCCGGCTAATCCTAAAAAGCTTCGAATCTCTGTGGGACTTTTCGGTTGTTCCCACTTCGTCACAGCTTCGATCTTCGCTGGATCAACCATTATCCCTTCTTGGTTGACCACGTGACCCAAGAATTGGACCTCTCGAATCCAAAAATCACATTTGGAGAACTTCGCATAAAGCTTCTCCTTCTTCAAAACTTCTAACACTTCTCGCAAGTGTCTGCCATGCTCCTCCTGGCTTTTCGAGTAAATAAGAATGTCGTCTATAAACACTATCACGGATTTATCAAGGAAAGGATTACAAACCCTATTCATCAAATCCATGAACGCTGCTGGAGCATTGGTTAGTCCAAACGACATAACCAAGAACTCGTAGTGTCCATATCTAGTTCTGAATGCAGTCTTCTCGATATCTTGCTCTCTTACCTTCAGCTGATGATATCCTGACCTAAGATCGATCTTCGAGAAATAGCTCGAACCTTGCAATTGATCAAATAGGTCATCAATCCTCGGCAACGGATATCTATTCTTTATTGTTGCCTTGTTCAGCTCTCTGTAATCGATGCACATTCTCATACTTCCATCTTTCTTCTTTACAAATAACACCGGAGCTCCCCAGGGCGATGAACTAGGTCTAATGAAACCTTTGTCCAACAACTCCTGAAGTTGCATCATCAGCTCCTTCATCTCCGTCGGTGCTAATCGATAAGGTGCTTTTGCTATTGGCGTGGTTCCTGGTAACAAGTCTATTCTGAACTCCACTTGTCTATCAGGTGGTAATCCAGGAAGATCCTCGGGAAATACTTCCGGATAATCACACACCACTGGAATACTCTGCATCACCTTCTTTTCTTTCTTAGCATCAATCACGAATGCTAAATATGATGTACATCCCTTGGTCAAACACTTTCTGGCTTTCATTAGAGAAATGATTCCAGAATTCACTCTGCGTTTGTCCCCATACACCATAAACGAATCTTTCCCAGGCGGGTTTACTTTCACTATCTTCTTCTTGCACAAAATTTCGGCATCATTGGCGCTAAGCCAATCCATTCCCAAGACGATGTCGAAACCATTTAGTTCGATAGGCAATAATTCCTCGAGAAACTTATTCCCATTAAGGTCGATCAAGACGTTTTTCATACGATGGCTAACAGGTACAAACTTGCCACTAGCTACTTCGACTAATAAAGCATTATTTAGTCTATCAACAGGCAAAGCTAGCTTTTTACCAAACTCATGCGAAATAAAGGAGTAGTTGGCTCCAGAATCAAACAATATATGAGCAGGTAATTCGTTTACGAGAAAGGTACCTGAAGCGACATCAGCTTCATCTTTCGCAGCCTCAAGTGTCATCTGGAAGGCTCTCGCCTTCGGCTTTGGTGGAATGTTGGGCCTAGCTGCCTCCTTCTTCTTCGGACAGTCTTTCAAAATATGCCCCTCTTCATTACAACCAAAACACATCCTTTTGTTGTTCGGACATTCATTGGCAAAATGTCCAACCTTTCCACACTTGTAGCAGGTTACATCCTCGCTACATTTTCCAAAGTGCTTTTTCCTACACTTATCACACCACTTCGCTTCGCCTCCTTTTCCTCCAAACTTTTTCGAATCAAATTTCGAAAATTTACTCTTCTTACTGGAACCAGATGTCCCTTCAAATTTCCTTTTCTCACCAACCTCAACCTTGTCGGTGGTTCTTCCCTTTATCATGTTCTCCACAGACTTGGCAGCCCAGATAGCTGCCTCTAGAGTAAGTGCCTGACGTACCGGCACCTCGTACTCCCATGGAAGTCCCTTCGCATACCGATCCACCTTTGTCAGCTCGTCTGGAACGATACGCAAGGCAAACTCCATCTTATCAGTGAAGTTATTGGTGTATTCATCAACTGACATGCTACCTTTCGTCAATGTCAAAAACTTATTCTCCAACTCCAACAGATTTTGAGCCGAGCAGAACTTGCGCTTAAACTGCACCAAGAATTCTGCCCATGACAATTGCAGTGGCTCGCTAGGGCTTAAGGTCTTCCCTAGAGTGTTCCACCAACGAACGGCTCCACCTCGGAATTGTCGCACGGCATAGATAGTCTGCAACTTGCCTCTACAGCCACATGTCATAAAGGCTAACTCCATTTCGGAGATCCAATCCATAACCCCAATCGGATCCTCCTTTCCATTGAAGGTCGATGGTTTACAAGTCAAAAAGTCCTTGTACTTGCATCCCATTCCATCATTCCTTCCATCATGGTTATCTTGCCTAACTATCGGTGGGTTGGCTGGACCAACAGACCCACTGAAGTTTCCACCTTCCGAGTGCCCTTCATTCAGTTCAGGCTCTTCCACACGAATCGACAGTTCTTCACGATTTTGCTGAAGCAACCGTCTAGTTTCATCCATCTGACGATCCAACATCGTCTGAATCATCAATTGCACACCAGCCATGGTTATTGGCTCAGGTGCTGCTGCTACGACAGGTATTGGCTCAATCACTGGTGGTTGATTCCTGTTTTCGTCAGCATTTCCAACTCCACTTCTTGTTCTCACCATTTTGATCTACACCGAATAAGGTGAAATTAGATCCTCAATCATGATAGATATTCAAATCATCCTTATCACTCCGAAACGTTTACATGCTAGTTCTAATATCGTAGACGTACGCTTAGAATCCTACACACATAAGGTTTCTAGATCCGGTCGGCAACAGACCATAGATCCGAACAAATAATATCATATATGGCAACATATAACATTTAGCACATAAAGCATTTTAGGCAACTTTCCTAAAATAAACTAGTGCTCGTGTCTAAATCACAACAGACACACATCTCAAAACTTCACTTAGCATTCTAAGTTTAAGTCTAGAAATCCTACAAATTCCTAGTTCGCTTAAACTAATGCTCTGATACCAACTGTGACATCCCCAAAATCTCGGCCAGAAAAGACCGATTTTCATTTATGCTTTTAAATATTTTCAGAGTAAATCCTTTTGATTTGAAAGAGTTGCGGAATTTGTTCCCAAAAACAAAACATGATAAAACATTGTTTACCGAAGCATTTCATAAAAGAAATGTATTTTCATTATAATCAAAACTCGGGGTGTCATGTTCCGATTCAGACCAATAAGCATAAACGAATACATTACAAGTCATATAACAAATATAAACATATGCAAACTTGTAAACAAAACAACTTGATGGTTCATCCATCTCATGCCCTTCCGCCACTACCTGTAATACAATTTAAAACTGAGTGGGTCAGGCTTGGGAGCCTGGTGAGCATATAGGGTTTTCAACCCACAATAAATATCATATTTAATTTTCACCAACCAACAATAACCCAATTACCCATTCCCGTTATTCTCACTTTAATGTCCCTAAAACAACTAACATAAGGGACCTAGTCTAAGAATATTTCATCGGGGCGACAACACATGCTTCGGGGGTACCTCAGCAATATAAGTCAAATAAGGCAACCATGAGGGGGATGGAGTACAGCGAATGAACACCCAAGTTCATTAACACCTACAGGTGGCGAACCTGCTAATGTTTCCACAAGACTGTCTAGAATAGCCAGTGGTCGTCATCTAAACTCCGCTAGATGACTCAATCAAACAACAACGAGGCCTCTCATCTGTTTATTACACACCAACTGTCTACCCATGTTCTACCCAACATATTAGTAGATAAAAATATACATTTGTATACATAGTTTAAAGAAAACCTGTATAGCATGCTTTAATCAACACATATATCACATAACAGATGAGGCACACACACACATAACACATATCTCATAAAGAAATAAGCAGATCTATAAGATAGAAGAGAGTGAATACTCATTCACACATAACACAACCAAATATATACACATAGCACGTATTTTTATATAAAATACTTCGTATTATTGTATTAGAAGAAATAACTACACACTCACTTGATCAGAAGATGATCGGACAGCACTACGGCTTATAGAAGTCGTAATCCACAGCAGATCTGGAAGATCTTCTCGAAAATCGAACTTCTCGCGGGCAGAGCTTCGACTCGGGAACCGCACTTTTCGGGATCTTCAGGATCTCGGGACTTGCCTCGGGGCTAGAGTATGATACCGGGACTTCGGGGTAGCTTCGGGGGTTTTTGCACAGAGCTTCGACACGAAAACGAGAGGGAATTGGCAAAAATACCCGGAACCCTCGCATCCTATTTATAGGAGGCTGGAGCCTCGGAGTACGCGAGGCGTACTGCGTTACGCGGGGCGTACGTATCCGAAGTGCTCGAGTGCGAGTGTCGACATCCCTCGGAGTACGCGGGGCGTACCTCGGATCAGATCGGTGACTCCTTCGGATAATGCTTCCGAATTTTGAATTAAAAATAAATACAAAATGATTAATAAACTTCGGAAATTCATAACTTCATCATACGAACTCCGTTTTCGACGTTCTTTATATCCACGGAAAGGTGAGACCATGCTCTACGACTTTCGTTTAGACTCCGTCGGCTAATTTTGACTTTATTTTTATTAATTATTTTTAATAGGCCGGGACAGAAACTTTCGTTATAAATTCATAACTTCTTCGTTTGACGTCCGTTCTCGCCTAACTTTTTACCGTTTCAATACCAACAATGAGATCTTCGATTCTCATTTAGATTGCTTCGGCTAACAACCGCTCGGTCTCAAATCGAGTAAAACAGGCTGTATATCGCTAAGCCGGAACTTCGATAAATCATAACTTCCTCATACGAAGTCAGATTTGGGTGTTCTATATATATTCGGAAACCTCGTTTCAACTACTACAACATTAACCAAATATATTAAGTTTATTTTACACTTAAATTTTGACGCTTATTTTTATTCTTAATTAATCAAACCACATAATTAAGCAATTAAGCACAAAACACACAATACTCAAATAATACAATCTTATTATTTCAAAACGGGTTACAGAGGTTAACCTAGACTATTACATTGCTACAAATGGCAAGCCCGAAACACAGGCGTTACAATGCAGGTTCCAAGCTGCCAAGTTCCTTGGAAAAATCAAGAACTTCAGGCAGTTTGTCTGCAAGCAGCTAACATATACAGCATGGATACCATAACAAAGTAAAAGAAAAATGTGCATATATTTAAGGAAAACAAACAAATAAATAAATAAAAAATTCCAGTTTGGCCCCAGGTGCAAATTCAATCACCCAAAAGATAAAACTGCTCCGTTGGTAAGTCTCATTACAATATGTCGTGCCATTTTGATTTGCATTCATGTTTATATTAATTTAGATTGATGCATTTTGAAGGCTGATTTAGAAAACGCCGATACTTCTGAATTACCAGAGAGACCATCTGAGCCCCCATGTATGGTATAATAATTTATGCACACTTTTCCCATTTTACTCATCTATTTTTTTTAACCTGTTTATTTGTAAGTAGTTCTATATGAAGACTGGAAAATGTAAATTTGGTTCAACCTGCAAATTTCATCACCCAAAGGTTATCATAATTACAGCAACTGAGGTTGAAAGATGGTAATGGTGAAACTTTTACAGTTGGTGGTGGGACAAATGGCAATGTGAATTTGGAACTTTCAATTACCCCTTTTGCCCCTGCCATGTTGTATAACTCAAAAGGTCTCCCCATTAGACGAGTAATACGTTTTTACTTTGCATACATATGAATCATGATTCAAAAAAATTCTTACAAATATGAAAATGATGTCTTTATCCCTTGTTTCTTGATTGCTCAAATAGGGAGAAGCGGCTTATCCTTTCTACCTGAAAAATGGCAGGTTAGTAAATTTGATTTGTTAATTTTGAGTTACTGAATAATGTGTCCTTTTTTTTGATATAGTTGCAAATATGGTGCCACCTGTCGTTATAATCATCCAGAGAGATATGGTAAGTATATATCAATTATCAATATGGTTTCTTGAGGAAATTGAATATATCTTGCTTGATAATTAGTTTTGTAATGTTTGATGCAAAAATCAATCCAGCCGGTGCCATTGTGTCAACTCCTGCTGCTTATTTGACTTTTGGTATGGTCAACCCGATTTCCACTGTCATGCAAACTGTGGACCCACGAATTGCTCAAACAACGGTAAAGTAGAGATTTTTTTGATTCCTGTGCTTAGCTGTATTTTTTATGGTTTAGGTCCAAAAACAATTATTTTACAATTTTGGTCCTTATGTTGTGGTTTCATAACACTTTTGGTCCCTAAATCAACTAAATTTATGAAAATGACCATTTTGCCCTTGTATACTTTATCGCTTCTGTCTTTCATGGTCAAGGAGTATAATTAAAACCCAACAACAATCCATCTCTTTCCTAGAGAAATCCTAACAAAATTCAACCAAATCCTATATAAATCAACCCAAAATCAAATTTAAAGATCTAACACCAAAATTCAAAACCAAATCAAAATGTGCCTTTGTTTCGTCAAGTCTTAAGAGGCTGCTCAGTCTGAACCCAACAGCAGCACCTAAAACCAAAGCCATGCTTTTTTTAATTTTTGTAACTCCAAAAAGAAAACAAAAACTAGAAAGCTAACCTGTTGCAGTTCCCTGGTTGAAAGAACTTCCAAGAGAAAGAATTGTCAGCAGCACTCTCCTAAACTTTACAGAACTCCTAATCTGATATAACCACCACCAACATAATAAAAAATTAAGTAAACTTTAATCCAATCTTATAATCACTAAATAACTGCATAATTAAAGTCACATGTAATTACAAAGAACTTGTCTGTTCTACTGATAAATATACAATGTTTAGCTTATCCCTAAGTTCTGAAAACTAAATTTGCAAAAAGAACAGTAAAGTTAAAATATGGTAAATATAAGAAAGCAGGAAATGCAAAGAATAGTATCTCTTGACTTGTGTACTAAACTGCAATTTATAAGAGTAAACTATGAGTTTAGCTTCCGAACATGGAACTTTCATTAGCTCTAAGAAGATTTGTTACAAAAAACCAGATATTAAATTTTTAAATTTCGGTCCCCAACTTCACTGACATACTAATGATATAAATCCAGAAGACAGGTATTATGTACCTGTTCACAATTGCCCAAATTATCGGGTTCTCCTACATAACCCTAAGCATATATATAAAACGTAAGTTATAGTATAAATAAAAGATGTGGGTATGTAATGTAATGTAGAAATGTAGAATGTAAATACACCTTAATTATTTCCATTTCCTCCCTTCTAGGACAACACTTTATAAGGTTATTCACCTGATCAACATCCATTGCTGAATCATCTAAATTAAGGACATATTCCTGTTATGTTTCAATAATAGCCTTGACCTATCTCATGACAAGCACTTGAATCTAGTCAATAAAATGTTTCCAGTCTAGTATTTAAGATGAGATTCATATGAGAGAATTAGATGATGGATCATAAAGAATCATACATCCGTTTTACTAAAACTAGGAAGAACAGGGGCAATAAAAAGTGCTGCTTTGCCTTTAAAAATTGCATAGTCTGCAAATATACGCCCATAATTTCTCCCTCCTGAAACATGGTTGCATAAATAAGTGTTTTTTTACCCTTTTATAAACTATATAAGAATCAAGAAATGAGTGTTGAGAATACCTTCAGCGCCATAACTTTGCCTAGCAGTAGAAATGCCACGCTAGAGGAGCTTGTTCCTAATTAACAAGAATCATAAATAACTTCTAGGTTTAACAACTTAAATTAAAACCCCACATGTAATGTAATATATCAATAGATTAAACAACACAACACAACATATGTTGATATACCCAGATAGAATATACGCTAACAATCACTAAATTTATGTAGTTTGGATGCATATGTATAAATTTGAAGAAGGAAAAGTGTATGGAAAAGCATTTCAACGCACTGAATCGAGAAATAAATGAAGAGAGGGTTTTTGGTAGTAGAAGTATTATCCAGATATTAAGAAGTGAGAAAGCTTGACGATGGGTCTATGGTTCATGGTGTACTGTGTGAGGACTGAGGAGAAGCGCGGTTTGGGGAATAGGGAGAAGAATCGGACCTAGGGCTTCATAGATAGCCAATTTGTATTCCAACAAATGAAGTTACTAGGTAAGAAAATAGGGTGAGGTTGAGGCTAATGTTGCCGGCCGGAAAGGTGAGTGAGTCGAGGTCGCCGATAACAGAGCGACCGTCATGTGGTTCTTAACAATGGTGCCTAAAGGAAATCAAAAAAATAATTAAGAGCAAAAATACACAGAAGAGAAGAGAAGATATTACATACGCAAGTGAGAAGACAGAAAAGACGAGTGGGAAGCAGCAGTTCCGTAGGGTTGGATTTTACGGGGATGATGGAAACAGAAAAGAAAATTACAAAAGAACCCTAGCCTATTTCATCCACATTCACCTTTCAAGCAAAACTCCGGTGATCTCTATTTCTCTCTCTCTCTCTCTCTAACATTCCCGACAAAGCTACGACAAGGCGAGATGAGGTGAGGTATTGAGATCGACGATTGTTGCAGAGGCCAAGGAGAAGTGAGAGTGTATTCAAAATTTTAGGGTTTCGTTTTCCCCCGTTATCTACTCAAGGCGCGTTTCACTAAAATTATAAAGCGACACCTACAAAGGACGCACGTTTAAGATAAAGCGCCCTCTGTGTTTTTAATTTTTTTTCTTGAGACACTAATTCAAGGGCATGCAAAAATGCGTGTCCTCTATCCTTCAAATTTTGGAATGCTGACATTATTTTTAAGAACACAAAAAAATGCGTATCGCAAATCAACGAGTATCATTGTTTTCGTGTCATTAAAGGGTATTTTTCTTGTAGTGCCAAGTGATAATACTGATTGATATACTTACGAGAGAGATGAAAAGATTGGTCATATTGGCTTGGTTGTTGGATTTCAGAAAGGCTACATGCCAAAATGGTTTTGCCTCCAAACTGTCCTGCTTGGCTGATCCTTATTCGATAGAATTTCGATATTCATTGGAATAAATGATAGGTCTAAACTATCATTATAATTGTTAGACTATGACTTAGTAATAATGATATTAGGCCATGACAAAGGAAAGGTCAAGTGCTTGAAGCGAAGTGCTGCCTAAATTTTGAATCATCACTTTAAAAAGTGAGTGCATAATTACATTCATCTTACACATAGATATGAAGTATCTACACTACAAGAAGATTGGGCAACAGCGGCGACACGTGTCGCCGCTAAATGTTAGGCGTGTCGCCGCTAATACCTTTAGCGGCGACATGTCGCTACAAATACGTCGCCGGTATTGTTTCGTCGCTAATACGCTTAATGTCGCCGCAAATACTCTCGTCGTCGCTAATGCTACTCGTCGCCGCTAATACGGTGGTGTCGCCACAAAAGCTGTCGCCGCTAATACTCTTTTGATTTTTTTTTGTTTATTTATTTCACATTAAATTTATAATCAATCCAAATATTAATCCATATATCATTTGAAAAATCTGATAATTTTATATAGAAATATTAATACATATTATACAATCAATCCAAAATATTAATCCATATCACATTTAGTATTGTTTCAAATTACAAAACGTTTCATAAAATCCTAAAATAACTACTCGTCCTCATCATCATCTCCATTATTTGGTGGCGGCAATGAACGAAACCACTCTTCCAATGCTGCAGAACAGGCCGGGTCCTGTAATATTGTTTGGAGCATTTGCAACTATAAAGAAAACAAAATATATTAACAACATATCAAAATAACATTATAATTAATTATACCATTCCATTATAGCATTTACTAACAATTACCTGTGATTGTGGTTGTTCTTGTGTCATTGGTTGTTGCTGATCGTACATAGACACAACGGTAGGGGGTTAAGGCAAATGTATACATTCAATTTACATATTCCAATTTCATCCAATTTCATACAAATATATACATCTAAGTTTCATGTTAAGGCAATGTGGTATAACTTTCATCCAATTTCATCCAACTTCATACAAATATATACTAATATATACATCTAAATTTCATCCAATTTCATACAAATATATACATATACATGTCGATTTTTTTTTTTATTTTTTTTGTACTTCAATGTAATCTAAACATAAATTTCAAAATATACACAAAATGCATAATAAAACTCCAACAAATGTGAAAAAAACACACAATCCAACAAAATGCATAACCAATTCATATATCAAAATACAAACATAATCACTCAACAAACTTGAAAAATACTCACTATTTATCATCTAAAACAGAAAAATCATAAAAAAGATGAGAAATTCGACCTTGGTTGGGGCAATTTCGGAATTTTGGCTAAATGTTGAACTTGGTTGGGGTTGTGGCTGCCTTGAGGGAAGGAGAAGCTAGCACCGGTCCAAGAAGCAATGCCTAGTCCACCAAGTTGGAAAATTTGCGTGATATTGAAGAAAAATCGACAGAAAAACGAGAGAAAATCGAGTGAATGATAAGCTGTGAATGGCAGAAAGGTAAGCTGTTCAGGGGATATCTGCGTTTAGCGTTAGCGGCGACGCAAGGGCAATAGCGACGACATTAGGGCATTAGCGGCGACAAACGGAGGGAAAACTCAGCGCGTCTTTCTGCTTTCCTTAACAGCCGTTAGATTGAAAACAAATCGGACGGCTGGGGTGAGAATGACGCGGATCGCTAAATGAAAGCATTAGCGGCGACGCCTTTAGCGGCGGCAGCCAGCAATAGCGGCGACACGTAACGCGTCATTTACGTGTCGCCGCTATTGCTGGCTGTCGCCGCTAAAGGCGTCGCCGCTATACCTTTGTTTTCTTGTAGTGCTAGATAATTACATGCTTTATGTGCTTATTATCTATGCTGAAAATGTTATGTGTTAGATAAAATATTATGAGATGATATTTAACTGATTTAATCATATAAGTATTATACACTTATAAATATGTATTGGGTAGTAACAAGTGATGGTAGATAGAAGATGATAGATAGGTTATTATAAATAGGAGATGACCTGAACTTGACTTGCGATGTTACGATGTAGTCGTCTACCAGAGTATAGATGGCGACCACAGATTAATCTAAACAATCCATAGGAAACACTTGTAGGCTTATAACTTGTAGGTAACGAATTATGAGTTCAGGCGATGAAGTGACTACGTATTCCAGTAATAATATTCTAAACCCTTTATTGACACATATTGGGGAAAATCCCCAAAAAAATACTCTCTATGCGATGTAGGCGATGATTCTTAGGAAATATCCTAAGCAATAAACATTTAAGGAAATTTGATGTAGGCGATGACAAGTAAATGCAATGAAGGCGATGACCCTTAGGATAAATCCTTAGGGAAGAATAAATAAAGAAAACATGAATGGGTAATCGGGTTAATTATTTGACGCGAAATATGTGAATAAAATAATTAACTATATTATTGTGGGTTAAAAACCCTATGTACTTCACCAGGTTTTCCAACCTGACTCACTCAATTTATTTGTATCACATGTATCGATGCGAAGGTACATCACACTGAGAAATTAAAGGAAATGTAGATTATTAATGTAAATTAATGTAAGGCTTGTTTATGATTTTTTTTTTGTATCAGTTATGAAATCCCAAGTTTTGAAAAGATATCAATATTGAACGTTTCTTTGGAAATGTTTAATGTTAATATTATCTCACATTGAAATAATATTTTTGGGACCAATTCCGCAACAAAAGAAATACTCTATTTTAAAATAAGTATAAATAAATTTTTTAAAATGACCATAAATTTGGGGATGTCACAGTTGGTATCAGAGCATTAGTTTAAGCAAATTAGGAGTAAGGATTTATTTCTAGACATAAACTTAGAATGCTAAGCGATGATCGTGATATGTATGTATATTATATTTTAGGTAGTACACCTGAATTGACACGGACACTAGCTTATTTTAGGATAAGATGTCTAATTTGCTTTATCTGCTAAATGACATATGCATGCTGTAACTATAAGATGTCTTAGATCACCTATCTAGGTTGCTAGTATCAGATATAAGGTTTGTTGCCGACCTAGAATTAGAAATTTTTGTGTGTTCATATTTCTAAAAGTTTAATTACGGTATGAGAACTGGCATGTAAATTTTCAGAGTAATAAGGACGACTACGCGTCTAACCCTTCTTTATCTTAAATTTCTCGTCTCAAGCGGCTACTTTGGTATACAGAAGGTCATGGTAAGGACACGTAGTGGACTAGGAAACGATAACGGTCCATGATGCGGTGTAATCGAGCATGCACCTGAAGCAGTTCTAGTAGTTGAACCATTTACAACATCAAGAGTCCAAGCAATGATGCGGTCAATTATGGCAGAACAAAGAGAGGAGATGAGACGATTACTTCATGATATTGGGAGAGAACCCACAACACCTGTTGTACAACTAAATCTCAATAAGGAGCAATCGGAAGAAGGAAATTACAATTGAACTGTTAGTCAAGCTGAAACCCGATTGGTTTGGAGAACCAATCCAGACAGAAGGGCTGGGCAAGATGGATGTAAGTACAAGGATTTCAAGGGTTCCAATCCACCAAGTCTTTCTGGAAGCCGAACACCAATAGAATTCAGGACTGGATCACCGAGATGGAAATGGTATTTAAGAGTTGCGAATGTAACGACCGACCGAAGACCATCTTAGCGGTCAGACAACTGAAGACCAGAGTATTAAGCTGGTGGAAGTTACTAGTTGAATCCATGCCAAAGGGAAAAGCAGAGGAGATGTCATGGGAAAATTTTCTGGAAGAATTAAAGATGCAGTACTGTGTTGAGCAAGATCTTTTGGAAATCAACAATGAATTACATAACTTGAAGAATGGAAAGATGAGGGTCAACGAGTATGCATTAGCTTTTACTAAGAAGATGAAGCTAGTCGCTTACCTAGTTCCTTCCGAAATTTCCAAGGTTAATAAGTTTTCTAATGGACAACTGGCAGATTTCGGTCTAATGGTGAAACAAGCGACTACTCTGAAAGCATCCATCTGGGCAACCAAGAACATAGAGACCCAAATAAAAGAAAAGGGTCTAGAGAAAGTTGAGAAAGGAGAGAAAAGGAAGCTTGAAGGGTCTTCAAAGTATGATAAGAACAAAAGATTCTCAAAAAATGGATCCCAGTGATAAGAAGTATGGAGGTAGCGGTGAAGCCAGGTGGTGCGATAAGTGCAAGGAGAATCACTTAGGAAGTGCAAGGAGAATCACTTAGCGACGACATGTCATCGTTAAATGGTCACCGCTATTACCTCGTAGCTAATACTCAGTTGTCATTGCAATTACTATCGTTTCTAATACTTGTTGTCACTACAAGGCTTCATCGTCTCTATTAGTATTCCGATCGCCGGTCAGAGTTTTTTCCGGCAAGGCTTCCCAGAGGTTGGTGTCGTCAGAATTGGCGCATGTCGTCGCAAATGTTGTTGCCCCTAATGTGTTTTTTTAAAACAATTTATATATGATACTATTTATATATTATAAAATACATATTTTATAAAAATACGGAATTCAATACATACCACATTAAATAAAACATCAAATAACATAAACAATACATACCCTATTACATAAAACATCATATATACCATATTACAAAAACTATCTAATAAATCCAAAATAAAAATCAAATATACTATCCATAAAGTCTACTAATCCAAAATAACATAATCCATAACTGTTAGGGTACAAAGTTTTCCATGAATGACTTTGTAATGTTTGACTTTTATAAAACCCACTTGCATGTGGAGTATTAGCCTTGTGACACATGAGAAATAGAGAGTGAGAGAGAGACATGTAAACACCTCTATAAATAGTGGGTTCATACCACTTGTAGAGGTGTGCTTGAGAGATGTAAAAGTGAGTGTGTAAGTGTGTGTTATTTATGTAGTCTAGATCTAGATCCTTTTTGTGTAACACCATACAAAATCAATACATCTCTTAAACACCCAAATCACCATGTTTAATTGTGCAAGCTTTAATTCCGCATGCCAAACCATGTTCTTTGTCACTACAATACCAATACCAGTTACAAGCAATACCAGTTACAAGCAAGTAGTAGCAACCATCGATCCTAATTTCAAGAATCAAACAAAAAGCATATGAACTGTCATCGGCACCAAGAATTTCAATCCAATCAAATTCGAAATTAACCACCAAATTAGACTTGATTTCAAGATCTATAGCCCCAAACCAACTTATATTGAGCAAAATCAATCTCCAATCCACTGAATCAGCTCCAGAATGTCGGATTTGAGTGTTTCATAGTTTGACTTTTCAAAGTCAAAGAATCATAAACACGAATTTATAATTCGTTTGCCCGATTTCAGATCAAAAAGTGATTTTATCACTGTTCTTCACAACCTTCACGCAAAAACCTCATCGATTCAACAAACCAATCAATTTTTGCTCCAAAACTAATTTAGATCATATAGTCGATGTCGATTACGCCACTTCGCAGTCAGTTATGAATCAAAATACTCGATCGATTCACAATGATAGATTAGCAAGTATATCAAATCGAGTAACAGAAACGTGAAGTTGAAAATAAGGCTTCAAGAACGAGATAGAAATATCTGATGTTATAACCAGGTAGAGTAAGAAACGAAGATGGATCAAAGCGAATTCAATGACTTTTGGGCTCAAACGGATTCATGAACAGTAAATGAATATTAATTTTGAGCTCACACCAAATGAATCATCAATTGGGCCCTCGAAGTCGATCTACCATTAAATGATATTAGAAAACTTGATTTGGGCTCAAAACTGATATGAACAGTAACAAACACAAGATTTTGATTTGATTTTGATCTATACAAAAGATAATTGGATCAACAATGGGGTTGAAACAAATTAGATCCAATGAGGCAAATCGATCAAAAATGAAAAACGAAAAATATAAATTGAAATCATGGACGTTTTGGATCCATTTGAGAATATGAGTTACCTTTTTCACGAATTGAGATCCATTTTCAACGAACGAATCAAATTTGGAAGATCTTGGTTCTTTTTTCGGAATGAGAAAATCTCCAAATCGAACATTGTACCACCCACCATGCGAGATGTACAACTCGTTCTTCGTATTCTTCGTGTTCTTCAACGATCCAAGAACATCTTCAAAAGAACCACCAACACTTTTGGGTTTTGACTTCAAATTCAATGCAACCTTTGGAGATTGTTGCTTTGGAACCCAAATTTGTTTCACGGATTTTGGCTTCACAACATTTGACGATTTTTGTGAGTAAACCCGCTTGTTCTTCCGATTCATCATCTTCTTCTTTTTCTTTATCATCTTTTTGCATCTTGAAGACTTGATTTCATGAACAAACCCACTTTCAACAACATGAATATTTTAAGTTTGAATCAAATCTTTTGGAGTTTGATACTTGTGATTTTCTTGGATCACCGGCTTCCGATAAGGAATCATTCCTTCAAATGAATCACAAGAACACAAAATATCATCAGTTTGAACTCCAATTAAGAAAAAAACTTTTTCATTTTGAGAATCAACTTGAACTCCTTTTTCTTGAACATCAAGAACATCACATTGAACTCCATTGTCAAGAACTTCAACAAACTTAAGAGCATGAAGATCATTTGGGTTTTCAATTAGAGAAATGTATTTCTTATTGAACAAATCTCTTTCCTCTCCTTCCTTTTGATTTCTACTATGAACTAATATGGACAATGCAATTTTATTCAACCATACAATCTTACAAAGTGGTTGAAAAAGCAAGCATCCATTATCATCCTTCAAATCTCCATAAGATACCAAATTACCCCATGAAATCAATTTGCTTAACACCAACCCATAAAATTGATCTTCATTTACTTTGTATTTCACATCTTTAACGATCACAATCCAAGAATCATATGGCAAACCCACCATGATCACAAAAACTTGAAGAATTTTAGAGAGAGAAAGTGATTTTGAATGGGTTTTCTAGAGAGAGAAAGTAAAAATCACTTGAATTCTAGTGAAGAAAATCGAATTATGAATAGAATCAAAGATGAATTCGATTTCTAGAATCCAAAAACTCTCTAAACCACGAAGATCCAAGATCATAAAATGAATCACCAAATCAAGAAAGCCATCAAGGATCAATTCTTGATCAAATCAAGAACACCCGCTCTGATACCAATTGTAGTGGTGTTAATTATGATGGCATGTGCGGAATTAGAAAGATCTAGTGAATCATCATGTAAAATCAAGAACACAAGGAGTAAATAAATCTTTGTAAGCTCTTATTATATCTAGAAAGAATATACAAATGGGTTTGTACAAATTTTCTCTCTCTAGTCTAACACTCCAAATGGATTCACTTACATGATGGGAGTCACTCACTTCCTATTTATAGGAAAGACTCAACCCATTTACACATACAAAGAGGAAAGCCTAAAACACTACATCCAAGAGTGACTTTGCACCTTAACAAAGGGTAGAGATAGAAAAGATAAAGTTTAATGGTGAGAGAACATACTAGAGAAAATAGCGGTGAGAGACCATGCCAAAGATAGAATAGTGGCGAGAGACCATACCAAAGATAACGGTGAGAGACCATGCCTAACTAAGAGCAGTCATCAAGAAGAGTATTGGTGACAACCACAGACTCTTGTACATAGTCTAGTGGAACATTGACAGACTCACAATATGTAGTTATTAACAAATCATACTGTCCTAGAGTATGGATCATGTGTTCATTCGAGTACTTTATCCCCCTCATGGTTGCCTTACTAACATGTATTGTCAAGGAATCCCCGAAGAAATATGTTCTACTCGTACTAAACATAGATCCTCTAGGATAGGCCCCTTGAGATTATCATATAGGACGAAAGAGTGAGAATAACGAGAATGGGTAATCGGGATTAATTTGTTTAATGTGATATATATATATATATATATATATATATATATATATATATATATATATATATATATATATAGGCTAAAGTGTTTTTTACATTTATTGTGTGCTAGAATGCACCAATAGGAATTTAGTTAAATTATATTATTATTTAATTAAATAACGATAGATATTAAATGGTTTCCATAATTGAATGTATATTAAATGATATCCATAATTATAATTTTCTCTTTATGAAAATTAATTAAATTCATCATTAATGTCAACAATAGCATTCTTTGAGAATAAATTCGTATCTAGGTTTTTATATCAACAATAACATTATTTCAGGACTCACTCACTTAAAATACAATAAAGTTGTATGAAATATGAAGAATGAGGGTGTATTCTAGTAGAATATACCCTCGTTCTCCTAGAATACACTCTTATTATTTTATATATGAATTCATTCTGAAAGAATATTATTATTGACATTAATGACGAATTAAATTAGTTTCCATAAAAATGAATTATAAATATGGATATAATTTAATATACATTTAATGTTACTCAATTCTTATTGGTGCATTCTAGCACACAATAGATGTGAGAAACATTTGAACCTACCTATATATATATATATATATATATATATATATATATATATATATATATATATATATATATATATATATATATATATATATAGGTTTAGGTTCTATCGAAAAAATTAAATCCTAAAAAACCCTAAAAATGCATAAAAAAATACTTAGAGATCACAATTTTTTTTTTGACTTTATTAATGAAAAAATCGCAGCTTTTTCTTCAAATCCGCTAAATTTTTTTTGAAAAAAAAACTCAAAAAATAAATCGATTTCTTATTTTTTTTTTTTCAGCGAATTTGAAGAAAAAGCTGCGATTTTTTCATATTTAAAGTCAAAAAAACGTTTTGTGATCTCTAAGTTATATATATATATATATATATATATATATATATATATATATATATATATATATATATATATATATATATATATATATACACTTAAAACAATATAATAATAATATGATGGGTTGAAAACCCTATATGTTTACCAGGTTTCCCAACCTAACCTACTCAAATTTTTTGTTTCACAGGTAGCTATACGAGGTACTGATAGATAATGTAATTATCTATCGAGGAATTTAAGGAGTTCGTAAGCCGCTAGAATATTAATGTAAAGTCTGTTTATGCTTATGTTTTTGTATCACTTATGACATACCAAGTTTAAAAAATCAATGAAAAACATTTTCTTCGGAAATACATTCACGGGACAAATACCGCATTTATAAACAAATTTGTTTTTTAAAATAAGCATAAAAAAACGGTCTTTTCTAGCCGAGAAAATTGGGGATGTCACATATAAATATAACTGAGTTGTAACTTCGAACACGTTTTAACATAACTTCATATTTCGTATGATATTTTCGATCACATAATCGAAACCAACATGTTTGGGACAAGTGACAGGCATGTTTGGAATTTTTTTTGAGGCGAAAACCTCATATTTCTCTTGCACATTACCCTCTTTCTCTCCTCTTTCCCTTTTGGTCTCTCTCTCTCTCTCTCTCTCTCTATTTTCTCGAGCTCGGACAACTGACAATTAAGGATCGACTACCGACACTGTCCTCCTCCGCCTCATGCCGCCTCACAATGCTACTGTACACTTGTTCCAAGGCACCTTATGTCGACAAACTGACGAGCCTGGTGCCGACACATACAAAGGCCGACACAAAGCTCTCTGCTAGCAGCCACACATCGTTGTGGATGATGGAGCTCTGACCTCTTTGCAGCAAAAGGTGGTGCCGTTAAAATGTTCCAGGTTCGCAAACGGTACCCGATTTCAAAAACGACAACTTTTCATGCTTCAAGGGTGAGTTCTATAGCCCTTTTAACTTTTTAAGTTTTCGGGAGAGAAAACATGAACATCTCGTCTTTACGTCTTTATAAATTGTTTATCGTTGTTAAAAGTTTATACGTTGCTTATTTACATCAAGTTTATATTTTGTGCTTGTTAAAAACTACTAGATTAAATATAAACTTACGTCACAAACAAAATGTAAAGATTTATAGTTTTATGTCTTTAAACAACTAATATTGTAGTATTGTTACATTTATAAACATTAATAATTATTTATTTGTTTATAAATGTAACTGGGAAACAAAGTTGTTAAAATGTCATTTTTGATATAATTACTACTCTAATGAAATGTACATTGCTTTGTTTTTATTGGTTTCACAATGGTGAAACCTTGTTTTGGTGAAAATACTACTGTTATGCTGTTTAATTTTTGTTAGAAAACTTTTATTAAGTTTTACATAACAAACGCACATTAAATCTAATAAACTTTATGGGTTAAAGTTTAACGACATGATCTCACAGTTTGGAATGGTTTCAACTTAACGACAAACAATAATTTAGTAATCTTTTTAACTAAATTTAGGACAAAAACACACACACTTTTATATCTGTTAAACTCAGGATTCCTATATCAGTTGTACTCTTCATCAACTAAGGACACAAACTTTGTAAAGCTCTCTGTACTATTACCGTTAATCTTAAACGAGCGAGGAACATTGTATATAGATGTATACGGATTGACACCCCACATATGGTTGCTAGCTACAACCTTCTTCTAACGAGTCGAAATGGGCGATAACTTCAATATTCTATCTTTTTCTCGACGGTGATGAAACGTTAGTGATTCTCTCGACCCGACCCTTTGCATAGCATGAAAAAGGATTTTATCTAGTCAAATAGCTCGGTTATAGGCTCATGATTGACCTTAGAGTACACTCTAAGACCACTCATATAGAACTGAAATAGGATTTATACATTGTCAGGAAACTTGTATAAACTTGTAAAAAAATTTATATTTTTCCAGAATACCCGTATAGAATTGAAATAAGATTTATACGTTGCATATACTCATATTAGTTGAAACAGGACTGTAACACCCTAAAAATCATGTCCAGAAATTTCATATATAATTAAGTAGCTTATAAAATTGTTTACTGAAAAACATCATCGATATCATATCATCCCATAATCCCATAAATCAAAAGTCATAAAACATGTCGTGGAATAAAAATAGTGTCAGAGTACAATCCCAAGATCATCATAGTGCAGAAATCATGTGTGTACGATGCGTTGCTACCGTGTCGACTCCTTCCCCTTCGCTGAAGAGGTACCTGAAACAAAACTGAAAACTGTAAGCACGAAGCTTAGTGAGTTCTCCAATCATACCACATACAATATAACAAACATACTATCGGACAATTCTGGGGTGCCCGACCTACCCTGTCTGGAAATTATGGGGTGTCGACCTACCCTGTTTGGCAATTCTTGGGCGCCAACCACTACCACATAATAACATAGCATAAACATACTGCCAGACATATTTGGGGTGCCCGACCTACCCTTCGGTCCTTACAACCGTAACAGGGGGACTATTCCAGCTACTATCTACTATCACATAACATCATATCATGCTAGCACATAATCATAACACAGAACAACACATCAGATAATTATCACAAAGACAATTATCTCTACTATAACTCTTACTAGTGGGCCGACCATGGTGCCTTAGACCCACTTCTACTGGAAGGTAACTCACCTTAATGTCGTGGAGTAACTGAACTGTCCTCGGTGCTGGAACCGACTCCTCTCAAACTCCTACACATAACAACCTTCCGTAATTACCATTTCATACTCTTAACCCTTTCAAGGTTCAACTCAGGTCAAAGTCAAAGTCAAGGTCAACACCCTGGTCAAAGTCAACTCTGGGTCAAAGTCAACACCTGGTTGACTCAGTTCGCTGGGTTGACCCACCAACTCACCAAGTCTTTCAAGAACTCGCCGAGTTCTTCTTCATACAAGGTTGGGACTTTCTATCACTGACTCGCCGAGTTCATCCTTGAACTTGTCGAGTCCTTCTTCATACAAGAAGGCACGTCTAGTCCTGGACTCGTCGAGTTCCTTATGAACTCGTCGAGTTCGTCTTCATGCAGTTGGGACTTAGCGTTGAACTCGTCGAGTTCCATGATCTTCAGGCCCACAATGAACCCAACGGACTGAGTGTTCTTCCAACTCAACACACTGCCCATTATCAGAAGAGGTTTGTGGAAAACTGCAACTCGACTCGCTGAGTCACATGAGTGAGTCGCCGAGTCCCTCTATGTCCAAAACTATTCCGTCGACTTCAGTCTGACGTAATGCATTCAAAACATAGATCTGACCTCCTAGGGTCCATATTACACATAAAGTTACAAACTTGACATTCATGCATGGGGTATTTGGCTCAAAGGGTCCTAAAAAGTGGTTTATACGGTGCAGGAGACTCTTATAGAAATAAATTTGGCACCTTTATGCCATGAGAACCCTCTAAGGTTCAATATCTGAAGTCAACACTCTACATTACGCTCTAAATCTGAAGGTGACTTAGAAATGCCCCAAAAATGACAAGATTGAAGCCCAAAAGAGGATCTAACAAATGGGAAGTCAAGGTTAAAGCTTTTTACCTTGAATGAGCTGAAAATGAAGCAAAACCTCTGGATCTACTTGCTTCTTATGGAACCCCCAAGCTTCCACTTCTTTCTTCATGCTTCAAACAACCAAAAACACACAAAAATGGCTCAAGAACACTCCAAATGCTTTAGGGTTTCGAGTTAGGGCTTTCCTGGACTGTGAGAGAAGATAGAGGCTGAAATGGGACAAGATAAGGCGTTTAAATAGGATGCAAACCCTAAATATTAGGGTTTCCTCCAGGTAGTCCTACTCGTCGATTCGGGCTCCTGGCTCGTCGAGTAGGTTACTTAAAACCCGCGTCCAGAATCCAGTCTACTTGACGAGATGGGCCTCTAACTCGTCGAGTGCTAGTGTAAAACAAGCAATTGCTTAAATTTAAAAATACGTATCGGGAACCGAGTGTTACAACTGTATGCAGCTCAAACACACGCACAATGATATATAAGTGCAACATATAATATAAGTATGACAAATACTTAATAATATACGGCACGAAATTTTACTATTTATAAAATTACACTTAATAAGTTATACTTATACTCTCCATTTTTATACTTTTTGTTATTTCTGACTACTAATGGAAGTATGTAATGTTGTTACAAGTGTTATACTGTTTAATATATATATATATATATATATATATATATATATATATATATATATATATATATATACAGAGAGAGAGAGAGAGAGAGATGTGGATTCAATTGAGAAAATAAAAAAGGTTGAGAATGGGGGAATCATTATCAGCCACTCATTTAATCTAAGCATAAAAAGACACGGTGGCAAACTTGTAAATATGATAATAACCTTTAATCTCAAATACGTAACTGTATAGAAATTTCGATCGTTCATCATCCAAATTTCTCCTCCAACCTTCAACAATTATCCAAATTTCTTCAGTTAAACCATCATCAACATCATCCAATGTTAATCAATTATCGATCTCCGTCAATAACATGTTTATCAACACGATTCAACAGTTAACAACAAAAATTCGTTTTTGGTTCTTTTAATCAAGCCTTCAATTCTGCTTAAATACGATTAGATCTTCAACATCTACGATTAATTATACTCCCAGCGTTATTAGAACAACATCATCGATAATCAACAAAATATCCACTTCATATCATTCATTTAACATCGATTCTCAAATAAAACTTCAAAATTGAGGTTAGAAAAATATCAAATCGTTTTTTTTTTTTGAAAATTTTCATATAATTCTCTATCTATCTACTATTCTGTAAGATTTAAATAGTCTAGTATCATGTTTTTAACATTTTTAAAAAAGTTAAATTGTATGTACTCCAACTGTTTGATGAAATGCATAAACTAAATTACCACGTTATATTCATATATGAATATGTTTTCTCCCCTGAATCCGTATATGATTATTAAAAGAAAGAAACAAATATGCAAGTCTGTATGTTATTCATATGTGAATAACATATAAAAACTATATATATTTGTGAAAACACATTGTAATATTCATACGTGAATATACTGTTTAATATTCATAACTGAATATATCATCTAATATTCACAAATGAATATACTATGTAATATTCACATGTGATATACCATGTAAGACTATGTAATATTCAGATATGAAAATATTATATAATATTCATAAGTGAATATACCATCTAATATTCACAAGTGAATATACTATGTAATATTCACAAGTGAATGCATCGTCTAATATTTAAATATGAATATACTATGTTTAGTATATGCTATATTCATATATGAATGATACTTAAATTGTAAAAACAATTAATCATAGTTTTTATTCATAAGTGAATAACGAATGTACTGTAGTAAAAATCTGATTCATTTTTATTCACTTATGAATAACGATTGCTAAAAATATAAAAAAAATAAATTTTTTATTTTATCTTAAAACTATATCAATATGGATGTCTATTTGTAGAGAATAAAAATCATAAATGTTGGTCTATTCCTTTCCCATTTCCACTAGTACGACGGAGCCTTTTGCTGCAAAAATAAATGAGTGGTTGAGAATGATTCCCCTATTCATAACCTTATTTTTTCTCAATTGAACCCTTATATGTGTGTGTGTATATATATATATACACACACACACACGCTCACCCCGGTGTTTCCGCTGACTGGCGGTTGGTGTGATACAAAAGTGCACTTGTTCGTGAATGGAATTGTTGGTGAACGGAAGATTGAAGAAAAATTGAGCGTTGAACCGAAAAGAAGATGGAAGCACTTAAAATTTTGATTGATCGAGGGGGCACTTAAACTATGGATGATTAAGAGGATGTGAAATGGGCTGTTTTTGAAGAAATCTTGAAGAATCATAGGCTATAATTAGACCTGACAATGGGGCGGGTTTGGAGCGAATCGACCTTGATCCAAACCCTTTTAACAAATTTTGAAATCCGATCCAAACCCGCTCCATAACCCGCAGAGTTTTAAATAATCAAACCCATACCCTTATCCACCGAATCAGCAGATATCCAAACCCGCCCCGTAACCCGTAAGTTTTTTGAATAATCAAACACATTTTACTTAAATCATAAAATCACATTTATTAAATAAAACTAAGTTTTGATTTAGAAAACACATTATGTACTCAAGGACTTTCTATTGGAATTAAAATCATTATTTTAGTTACTTCCAATTGGTTTTTGATCGTCGATTGCATTGATAGAGAATAACAATTACAAACTTTATTCCGGTTGATAAATGACCTTATTGATTTATAAATGAAATTGGTGATTACATGATGAAATATAAATGAAATGAAATCATGACTCTTGGGAGAAGACTGAAAGTCTAGAAGTTGAGTCCTCGAGTTCTATGTAAAAACAATTTAGTCTTTGGCCTTTTCTCTTTGGACTTCTGATTGGAATTTAATGTAAACTTTAGACAATATAAAATATAAATTTATATTTCCAAAATTTATATGAGGCGGGTTTTAAACGGAGCGGATCGGTGATGATCCATACCCGACCATTTTACTAAAAGGGTTTGCGGGTACGAGTCGTTAACGGGTAAACGGATCAAAAACTATGCTTCAAACCCATATAATTGTTAAGGGTTTGGATCGGATCAGGGTCAAAACCCGCTCCATTGTCAGGCCTAGCTATAATGCGCTGGAGAAGAGTTGGGCTAGTGGGTTAAGGAAGTGCAAAGAGGCCCAAAATTGACATTAAAATCTTTTAATTGTCCTCTTACATGAAAGTAGAAAATAAAGAAAACAAATATTATTTCATTAAACCAAGTACAATAAAAACGATTATTGCAGAAAACCGAGACTTGTCGTGTTTATATCAGAGTAAAATAAAAACGAATATTGCACAAAACTGACAGTTGGCATGCTTAAACAGTGGAATGTGAGGGTCAATGGTAGGGCATGTCTTCTTTGTTAACATAACTCCTTCACGTCAATAGCTTTTCGATGATGTATCACATGCCTCTAAATTCCTTATAAATTAAAAGTTACATCCGTTTGAAGTTGAGCTTCTTTTTTATCCCATTTGTCATGTTCTCATTTGTCCCTTAATATTTTGGCGAGATCTTCAACATGCTCCACATTATCTATGAAATAATCTGGACCATCTGGTGGTGGGGTGCAATTCTGGTCATCTGGAGGTATAGAAAAAAAAATGTGTTTGAAACTAGAGTTGATCTCACAGGCTCATTCTTCACAAAATCCAAGCTATTTCCTGTTTAGCTTTTATCGATTAAAGGTCGATGTAAATATAGAAAGGTAGATTCATTGTATTGGTACTGTTGTGAACCGACCAAGGTTTGATTTTGGATTTCTATATCTTATGTCATGTGCTTGCTATTTGATAATTTGTGGTTCAAAAGAAAGTTGGTATGAAACAATTAAAGGTGATGCTTTTAGTTTGATAATCTTCTTTGTTTCAAAAAAAGTACATTTTTGAGTTTCCATATATAATCAATTTAGTAAATGATTTAAACCGATTACAATATATTTTAAATATTCATCCGTCATCTATAATAGATGACGACTTTTAAACAACCAAGAATAGATGATTGAGAAATTAAAACTTCAGAAAGTCATTACTGATTCGAGATATCTTAGGTCGAGGCATTAAAAAAACACTTGTTCGGTGCAATTAGGATTCGATGTTGTGGAATCAGTTCTGACCAGATAACTACATCGAAGAGGTGTACAAATTTGAAGGGGCGCTTAGGGGGTGTTACTTAGTGAATATCCAATAAATACGCAAGTGTTGATGCACTTTTGAAACTTTGTATCCTAAACTTGAAACGATTTTAATTAGTGAATAAAAGTTCAAGGTTTAAAATGCCCGAGTTACATTAATGAACAAAATGAACACATGTTTAGAGTATCCAACAACAAAGCTAATAACTTAAAAAAAGTAAATATAAGAATCTAAAGGTTAAGAAAACATAAATAATCATGGAAAAATTTCCCAGCTGGATTAATTATTCCTAGCGTTGTTTATATAGGGTGGCGGTTTCTGTTACCGGGAATATGTGAGCCAAGAGAAGTTCATTCCAAATATCAGGAACTCCAGGGAGGCACCAATGTGTACAATCTGAAGTACGTTCTGGGTTTCTCTTTTGAGCATCGGTTAAGGGATGCCATATTTTCTTATGGACAGTAGGGTGTGCATCTTTTCTGCACTGTGTTAGTTGTGTTATGTTCATTAGTTGCACATTCACCCCCTTGGCTTTCAATTTGCTCAACGAAGCCTCCAATATTTGCAACATTTTTGGATCCGTTCCGCTTTCCCAGAATTGGTCATCCATCACAGGTTCGGTTTCTTTATAACAGGTTCCTTGCTTCTTGCCTCCCCAGTCTGAAGCCCTGCAAAATGACGTTATATGTGTAACACTTCCTAAATGAACATAAAGAAAAAAAAAAAAACGAGTTTTTTTTTTTTTTGTCATACCTTGAATGAGTTGCTGTAAGGCCCATGAAAAACATCTTGGTCTTTGCAGGATCGATATGGCTATGTACCCATTTCGACCATATTTCCAGAACCTTCTTGTAGGCACGGACATTATTTACTTCATCGTAAACTTGATTAGGACCACCCAACAATGATCCAGGACTCTTCCTGATATGGAAACAGGACCAAATCTAACACGTTAGTTTCCTCAAATATTAAACAATGCATCTAATGACAGTGTTTTATAGGTGATATTGTGAGAATTATATGAACTTACAAGAACTTTATTATGGGTAATCTCCACCAAAGATACGTATTAAAGACAAGTATATCTGCATCAACCCAATGCCTAGCATGTTTCTCAATGGAATTGATTCGAATAGTTCGATGGTCAAGGCGATGGTTTGATGGATCATCGCCATTAGATTCGACTAGCATTGGAGCCCAGTAGTAGTCAATTGATATATTGTAGTCCTGTATTGTATCACTGAACAATTAGTTACATGCGCATGCAATTTAAGGAAGGTCTTTTGTGGCATAATATGGTAAAGAAAACTTATGACTTACAATGGACCTGAAGGAGTACAAGGTATGATTCAGACCTCCCATGTTAAGCTTCTTTTTCCCTGGGATTGAAGAATGGAGCATGCACATCATCGAATCCCATTGGTTCCTGTTTACAGAGTCGCCCACAAACAATAGCCTTTTGCCCTTTAGTCTCTCTACTATTGCTTTGCCATCGAACCTATTCATTTGACAAAATGAAAATAAAATATTATAAGGAAGAGATACGTACACTACAACGTTTGTAATATCGGGCATTCATTAATTGCTATTTC